>NC_029787.2:81429122-81552364 GCF_000816755.2 Arachis ipaensis
TAACTGTCGTGGCACTTTGTTATCCTTCGCTTTACGGCTAGAGGTAAGGTTTAGGGTGATAGGATGTTACATGAAGGCTCTGTGTAGAACTCATTTCTCCATAGAACCTCCTCTCCGCATTCTTGTACATTTTTCCCTATTTTTCAATCACACAAACAATGGTATTCTTCCTCTTCTTCTCAGATTCTTTTATGTGATTGAGTAATAACATAGAAAAAAGGAGTAAGAGTGAGAGTAGACCGCAAGTAACGAAATTCTCATTGACCAAAAATACTATTTATTAGAGTAGATGATGTCATTTTTCTCACCAAACTACCAAAATCTAATTTGTACACACCTACTCTAATTCAGAATAGTTTAACATCATGAATAGCTATTATCTACATCACCAAAATAACCATTACTTTTTTCAATTTGTAGCTAAATGACGCTGCCTAGCCCCAATTCTAAAGTCCCCTTTGGACAAATCCTTTGAACTGTCATAGTAACAAAAATGAAATAGAAGAACTAATACACAATAACTAATTATAGAAAATATCATAGCAAAATTAAAAGACTAATCCCCAACTTCTTATTAGAGTAAATCTCGAAAGATACTAAATAACTTAAGAAGAAGAGAATGAAGTTATAATTTAAAAAAATAGAAGAATTGAGACAGAAAAATGAATTAGCAAAAATAATATAGCAGAAGTAAAACTCCAATTTCCTATTAAAGTAAACACCAAAATAACTAGTTGACTTAACTTCTTTCAAAGTAACTGGCACTGTGAGGCTACAACAGGCTTCATCATTCAGGGAAGGCAACGGCACATCACCAAGACAATCTGAATCCACATCCTCCGACTGGCAGAATAGGCATTTATAAAAGGATCCAGCTTCCCTTCTAAAGACCTCCGGATCCGTTTCTCACAACCCATCTTGAAGAAAGAGATCATGAATCTTATTATGCTTTCTCCGCACAAGAGTATGAACATGAAAGAACTTGGCATTTCTATCCCCAAATTTTACCCACTGCTCTCTAGATTTCTAAAACTATAGAAGTTTCTCCTGCATAACCATGTTATTAAATTCCTCAATTAGTTGTTGTTCTTTTTGCCGCATAGTCAATCCTTCATTACTTCTAGTCACTTCTAAAGGAAATTAATCTGCCTCTCCAATTCGCATTTCCTAACAAAAATGTTGCCGAACACTTTAGAATTAAACTCTAGATAGTTCTTCTGCACTTCTTAAAGCTTGCCATGCACCTCTCTGTAGCCAGCCCGCCAAGACTAGTTCACAATATCTCTGTACCCCGGGTGAGTTGCCCAAGCCGCGAGAAACCGAAAAGGTCTATTCTTTTTCGGTTGGGGACGACATGTACAACGTACTAGGATAGAACATTGATTAGACTGAAGCCTATTTAAAATTTCTGCGTAAGCCTCTGGAAAGAGAGATAACCATCCACTGTTGATACAAATCCGGTCAAGTTTTTTCGCCACCTCAACACCATTTTTAACCCTTCTGTACCAAGAAAATTGTCTTCTAATAGTCTTCAAGTCAAACAGACCACTATCCCCTAGAGAGGCAGCAAGCCGATCTGCATGGTGACTTGAGAAGAGGCAACCCTTAGATTCATGAGAGAATAGTACTTCATTAAAATCACCAAGAACAATCCATGGCCCACAAAAAGACAAGGACTGAGTAACAAGATAATCTCATAGCAGAACTCTGGTATTAAACTGAGGACTATTATAGATACCACTGCACCTCCAAATCACATTATTTACCTAAACCTCAACTGTAACACACTGATCGGAAGCATCAATCCATTTGCAGTGAGCACCCTGCATTGCAGAAAAGAACCAGATACCCCCTTATGTTCTGATGCCTCCACTATACCAATAGAGTGATAACCAAGTCTTTCCTATAATAGTTTTAAGTGTTGAAAAGGACAGTGAGTTTCAACCACAATAAAAATTAAAGGTTTAAATTTCCTATCCAGCTCTTTACAATTCACTCGGGCTAACTTATGCATACTTTTAAGGCGTCGGACCCTGATGGGTTTCAGGCTTTCTTCTTCAAAGAATATTGGGAGATTATTGATTTTGATGTTTGGACTATGGTTCGTCATGCATTCTCTAGTTTGGATATGGATCCAAGGATGACGGAAACTCTTGTGGTTCTAATTTTGAAGGTAGAAAGCTCAATTTCCATGAAGGATTTCTGACCTATTAGTCTCTGTAATATGATTTACAAAGTTATAACGAATGTCCTGGTCAATAGACTTCGTCTCATCTCAAAGAGATTGTTGGACCCCTTCAAGGAGGGTTTATCCCGAGGAGAAGAACCCCAGACAACGTCATTGAAGCACAAGAGGTTCTCCATTTTATGAAGAAGACAAAGTCAAAGAGAGGCACCCTAGCCTTTAAGATTGATCTGGAAAATGCGTACGACAGAGTGGATTGGGGGTTTATGAAACAAACCCTTGTGTGGTTTGGCTTTCCTCCTCCGACAGTCAATTTGATTATGCATTGTGTCACTGCTTCCTTGCTGTCTATTCTCTGGAATGGGGATAGATTAAATAGCTTCACTCCGAACAAAGGTCTTAGGTAAGGAGACCCTATGTTATCGTATCTATTTGTGTCGTTTTATTAATTAGCAAGTTGATAGGGGCTTGTGGAAGTCGGTTGCTGCTTCTAGAGGCGGTCCAAGAATTTCTCATTTGATGTTCGCCGATGATTTGCTTCTTTTCTGTAAATCCAAAAAATAAAAAGTTCAAACTGTAATGGTAGCTTTGGAAAACTTCTACAGAGCCTCTGGGATGAAGGTTAATGTCGAGAAATCTAAAGCACTATGCTCTAGGAATGTTTCAGCGACAAGAAGAAAAGAGATTTTCACCGGAGTATCCTCCATCAGATTTGTCCATAACTTGGGTAAGTATTTAGGGGTGAACCTTAATCACTCTTGGGTGACATGCGCAACTTTTAACAATGTTCTGTACAAGATTCAGGGAAGGCTAGCCAGCTGGAAAGGAAGATTACTTAATAAGGTAGGTAAACTACGTTTGCTTAATTCGGTAGTGACTGCAATTCCTACTTACCGCATGCAGGTATCTCTTTTCCCTAAAGGGGTAACTAATAAGATAGAATTCATGATGCAAAAATTTCTATGGAAGGGTCAAGTTGATAGTAGAGATCTGAATCTGTTTAACTGGAAGGTGTTGGTCACCCCTAAGAAGTTTGGGGGTCTGGGAATTAGAGATCCTATTTGTGCTAATATTGCTCTTCATAGAAAGCTAGTTTGGCAACTTTTTCACCATCCTGACAAGCTATGGGTTCAACTGTTGATGGAGAAATACCATTCCTTTAGGGATAATTGCTTCAGTCGGTCTCGAGGTAGGGGATCTTATGTTTGGAAAAGTATATGTCGAGCTTGGGATATCTTAAAAGAAGGATTTATTTGGAGCATTAAGGATTTGAAATAAAATTTTTGGTTTTTTAAATGGAGAAGAGAGGGGCGATTGTGTCATGAGATAGATTATGTTCGTATTTCTGATTCGGATCTCCGGATCTTGGATCTTTGGTCATCTGGACAGTGAAACTTTGAGAATATCTATTTTTCTCTGAATCAGTCTCTGCAGAGCAACATTAGCTCTAACAACCTAGATGTTCAAGATGGTTCAGAGGTTGGTTGGTGTTGGACTAGTGCGGCTTCAAAGGTTTATGATGCTCGTAGTGGTTATTTGTGGGTCAATAAGAAGATGTTTAGTTGGGAGGATAGAGAAAAATTGGCTTTGGGAGGCACTCCCTACTGCTACATTTCGTTTTAGGAGGGGCATTTTGCACACGGATAGCTGTCCAAGATGTTTCTCAGGTCAAGGATCGGTTTTACATTGCATTTGGGATTGTCCAAAAGTCCAGCTAGTTTGGCAAGCTTTGGGGGATCTGTGGTCAACCTCTGAATTTGATGAGTTGGTTCTTACATAATAGCAAACAACTCTCCTTTAGATTCTTTTCTGGTCTCTGGTGGATTTGGTGTTCGAGGAATAACAAGATCTTTCATCCCCACGAGCCTTTGATTACGGACAAGGTGATTAGTATGGCATTGTCCTTGGAAAAGGAGCTCCAGAATATTTTTAAGTTGCAAGGAGTGTCTATCCCCTTCACCATTAGTGGCTCTTGAATTCCCCTCTTGGTGGGTACCTTTAAAATTAATTGTGACGTTAGCTATCCTAGCAATGGTGCTCGGGTTGGTTTTGCCTGTGTTAGTAGAGATTGGAAGGGAAGGTGACAATGAGGCTATCTGAGAACAATTGAGAGTCATAATATTTTGCCAGGAGAGTTGTTTGCTATTTAGAGATGTTCTCTTTTAGCCTGGGACTCAAGGCAAAGAGATGCTATATGTAAGGCAGACTGTGTGAAGGCCTTTATTATTGTCAATAATTTTTAGGATTGTTTTGGTTTTATTGATTCTTTGTTGTTGAAAATTTGGATATCATGCCTTGGAAATGACATGCTGATTTCCTGTAGATCTTGAGAGATGCAAATACAGTAGCAGATATCATGGCAAAAACGGCAATGCGAATCCTTTCTCCCCAAGTGAAACTTCCGTTGTCTTGGAAGAAGTTTGAGAGTACTATTCAGTGAAATTGCCTTTTTTAAGCAGTTTCTTATTTCATTTTCCTTTTCTTTTTTTTTTTACCAAAGATAGAAAGACTCGAACCCGCAACCTCTTAAATGAGTATGGGAGACTATGCCATTTGAGTTATAACTCATTGGCTTTCATTTTCCTTTTCTTGATTGTTATTTGTTTTTTTTTTCAGTCACAAAAAATATTAAAATAACTACATAACAGAAGAACATGATTAAAATAACAAAAACACGTAAATAGAAAATAAATGAAAACCGTATAAATAAACTATCCTTTGCAGCACTAATAAAAATAATGAAAACCGTATAAATAAACCATCCTTTGGAGGAAACAAAAACCTAACAAAGGAACATTCTTTTTTTCGAAGACATAAGTTTCAGAAGCTACTATCTTGTCTGATTGACGACAGTGAGACAGAGTCAAATCCTGGTATCTAAGGTTGAAGACAATCATCACGTTTATACCAAATTATTAGAAAATCCAACTCCATGTACGAGAAAATCCCGAAGAACTTTGACCATCACCACCAAATCAGCATCCAACAAATATGTCTTGTAGACAAAAATTGATAATTCGAAGAAAATTCCACCTCAGAAATGAATCAGCCTAAAATCCAGAGAGGTCTCTACATTGGAGATAAAACAACGTGAATGCTCATGTATTATGATTTATGATAGCAGTAGTTTGATTGACGAAATAAAGTGTCTAGAATGTTTTGATACACACCGGTGAACGAGCAGCATGCGCATTGGGGAAAGCTGATTCGCTGCGTCAGCTCCACGCTACCTGCCTTTTGACGCAGCACACAAGCTGCGTGTTGTGTCAGAGCAAACTGCAACTGATATATCACGCCAGTAACCAATAATGTTGCATTACACCATTTATTTGTCCATATAAAAAATAATTTCTGTTCATTCCGGATCTCTCTCTCTCGCTCACTCTACTTCTCAGCGCAAACACTCTCCTCTCCGCCGCCGCCAATGCAGGACCAACTGGCAGCCGTATCACTCAACGACGCCGATGAAGTCCCCAGAGCCCAATTCTCCGACCGTGTCCCCATCCGATCCATAGTCTCCCGGCCCGACGGCGGCTCGGGCCTGGTGGGCCGGAAAGCCCGTGTGGGTGGGTGGGTGAAGACAGGGAGGAAAGCCGACAAGGACGCATTCGCCTTCTTGGAGCTCAACGACGGATCCTCCGCCGCAAACTTGCAGGTCATCGTGGATGCTTCCCTAGGAGACCTTGGGCAGCTGGTCCCCACCGGAACCTGCGTCGTCGTAGACGGCGAGCTCAAGGCGCACCCAAACCCTAAGGGCAAGCAGAAGGTGGAGCTTCGCACCCAGAAGGTTCTCCATGTTGGTCCCGTCGATCCCGCCAAGTACCCTTTGCCCAAAACCAGACTCACCCTCGAGTTCTTGCGTGATTTCGTTCACCTTCGTTCCCGAACCAACACCGTAATATTCTCAAAATCCGTTCTTTTATGTTGTTTTCAATTTCCTAGTTTATTGCAAGAGTATTTTGATAATTGAAGATAGGTTATGTTTCTGATGGGATAGTCGTGTATGGCTGCAGATCTCTGCTGTTGCCCGAATTCGACACGCTCTTGCTTATGCTACACATACCTTTTTCCATAACCAAGGATTCCTTTATGTACACACTCCGATTATCACGACCAGTGATTGTGAAGGTGCTGGGGAGATGTTTCAAGTTACAACTTTGCTCAGTGAGGCAGAGAAACTGGAGAAGGAACTAGCGCAGAATCCTCTTCCGACCCAAGCTGATGTAGAAGCTGCTAGACTGGTTGTGAAGGAGAAAGGAGATATTGTTTCCCAGTTGAAATCTGCTAAAGCAAGCAAGGCAGAAGTTAATGCTTCTGTGGATGAGCTTAAACAAGCTAAGGAGAGTCTCTCCAAGTTGGAGGAGAGATCTAAGTTGAAGCCTGGTATACCTCAAAAGGATGGAAAGGTGGATTATACTAATGATTTCTTTGCCCGCCAAGCGTTTTTGACTGTTTCGGGCCAACTTCAAGTCGAGTCCTATGCTTCTGCTCTTAGTGGCGTATATACATTTGGGCCAACGTTTCGTGCAGAGAATTCTCACACTTCCAGGCATTTGGCAGAATTTTGGATGGTAGAACCTGAAATTGCATTTGCTGAGTTGAAGGTATGTGAAACTCGGACTATCTCTCTGACCGATGGGCATATCGTCAATGGCCATTGTTTCAAGTTTTAGGAAATATGTTTCCGGGTTATTTTTTCTTCTCTGGTGTTAACTTTGTTGGATGCGCAGTTCAACTGCCCATATCCCTTCCAACTCCTCCTGGCCTTAGATATTGATTTTCTGCTGTACTTTGTCGTGTTGGATGATATGAACTGTGCCGAAGCATACGTGAAGTTTTTGTGTCAGTGGTTACTTGACAATTGTCTAGAAGATATGGAATTTATGGCTGACAAGTTTGATAAAGGTTGCATTGATCGTTTGAAAATGGTTTCTTCAACACCCTTTGTTCGAGTTACTTATACAGAAGCAGTGGAAATCCTTGAGGAGGCTGTGAAGAATGGTAAAAAGTTTGAGAATGAAGTGAAATGGGGAATCGACTTGGCATCTGAGCATGAAAGGTAGGTTTAGATTTGTATTTTCACGTTCTTCTTTTTATTGATTTGTGTTGAATGATATCATGGGGGCATGTTGTTATGCAGGTACCTAACAGAGGTAAAGTTTCAGAAGCCTGTCATTGTCTATAACTATCCAAAAGAAATCAAAGCATTCTACATGCGACTCAATGATGACTCAAAGACTGTAGCTGCTATGGATGTTCTTGTCCCAAAGGTATGGATCTGTCGATTTGATTTGGAACATTGTCTTCAGTGCGTGGATGCTGATGAGATATCAAGATGCCTAGTTTCATTGTTTGTTGGCATAATAAAAGCTTTCAAACTAAATTCAGGTTGGAGAGTTGGTTGGTGGGAGCGAAAGGGAAGAGAGATATGATGTCATTCAAGAAAGGTATGAAGAGACAAAATTTGTCGGATTTGGATCCTCTAAAGTTTGAATTCTACTTTAGAGAGTAAAGTGTGATCTCTTACCATTGATTTCATATGTGGGACCAAAAATAAATATGAAAGAGAAATTGTTTAAGGGTAGAAGATCACACTTTAATCTCTAAAGTCAAATTCAAACTTTAGAGGATCTAAATCCAAATTTGTCTGCTTACCCTGCCTGGTGATTTGTTTCCGTCCACAGAAGATACCTCACATTGTCTTTACTTATTTACATTTTGCAGAATTAAGGAGATGGGGTTACCTCTTGAGCCGTATGAATGGTACCTTGATCTGAGGCGGTATGGAACAGTTAAACACTCTGGATTTGGTCTTGGCTTTGAGAGGATGATTCTTTTCGCCACGGGCTTGGAAAATATTAGAGACGTGATTCCCTTCCCACGATATCCTGGTAGAGCAGATCTATGATCTTTATTTCCAGTTGCACTTCTCTTGCACAAGGTAGAGATGTAGTTTTGTAGCATGAATAGTGGATTTGCTGGGTTTTATATATAAATCAGATATTTATCTCCACAGTATTGTATTTCATTCATTAGAGAGCTTTGTATAAATATTTTCCTAAGCATGGCCAGGAAACGATATTCTGTTTACTTCTCACAACACAAAGATGTACTTAATTTATTCAATATGAATAAAGTCCGATTTGCATTTTGTGCAATTCGTCATTTATATGTAGTTGTATAAAGTTGAACACTGTTTTAACTTTTAAACTCATTCGCAACAAAGAAAATTGATGCTATGCTATGTTCTAATGAAAATTCAAGGGTTTTATATTTCTTGTGTATTTCCTTAATATTAAATTATGACTTGTGCTGATTAACAGCAACTTCTTCTTCCCTTAATTTTACCCGATATAACTTTGGAGAGCATAAGAATCTCAGTATCTTCTGGATACAAGCCTTGCATTGAAGCGTAGCATCAATCATAGTCTTCATTCCTGCACAACAATTAGCTTCTTCCACGATTTTTGTTCTTATTCACAAGCAAAAATCAGAGGTATTCGCTTAGCATTATGCTGCCTATCTTCAGCCAATAAAGCAAGGAACCCACTGAAATTCCCACAAAAAGTTCAATTGTTCTTTTTCAATATCCAACCTATTTTGCAAACAATTCAATACCCATGTAAGTTAACATGTCTAAAGTCTAAACTTGTCAGCCGTAATGGCAAATTCACGCAAGGTACGAACAGCTATAAAATTCTGTTGATTAACAGCAATGACACAACTTGCATAAACTTTAGAGAAATGTGATTCACTAAGTTGCTCAGTAAAACGAAAATTATTATAGCATCCAAAATTGCTACTACCACATCTCACCAAAACATCGCCACTCCACCAGATGCCACCTTAAACCATGTCACTTGCTCTCTGATCAGGTGACTGTTCCTATCTTAACTCTCCCTGCTGTTGTTGGCTGATAAGGGTATCAGCCTCAATCCATATGACTGATTGAAAATAATTCACAGGTTATCCGGTCAATCCATTCCAAAAATTGCTTCCCATATCACCAGGGCACAATGTCCACTCTAGCCTGCTTTATAGCTATACATGTACCCACGAAGCTTTCTTATCTCTTCTGATGACTCACTTAGCAAATGATCCACGTAGAGGCAGATTGTGGCTCCCCTGCAGCAGCATAGTAAGTTAGTAACCAAGCAACAAACTTACCTGTTTAGTGCTACACAAATTAAATAAGTAAAAAAGGAATAAAAGATAAAAGAAAAGAATATATTATTAACAGCGCTTACCCAAGAGGACCAAATGGCAGAAAGATAACATCCCATCGGAATTTAGGCAGCCTATAAGAAAATTAGTGTTATATATTAGAGGTGAGGGAAGCACCTGAAATAGCACATATTTGAAGGGGGATATAAACAGCAGAAAGAATAGCTGAAGATAGTATAGGAAGCAGTTATAGAATGGAAAATATTACCAGAGCAGGCATAACATCTTGATTTTCTTGAATGCTTTCTTGAATATGCATTGGTTCAAATGTACTAAAATACAAATAAGTTCCCTATGATAGTGTATACTAAAAAGTAAAAACCAACCCCATAGCTAAATTATATATTATATTCCAGTAATTTCATGCTTTTATATCTTAGTTGATTTTCAATTCCATATGGTGACCATGATTATTTGGTGGTTATCTATGAACTTACCTCAACATGTAATATAACCAGAACATTGCAGGAACAATGGCAGTAAACCACGAGTACCAGATCCATCTTCTGTGATGCACTGACTCATCAATCAATCCTTTCATGGAAAATGAGCACACTAAAACAGCCATCCAGTCTGTAAAAGCTATTCAATTAGTTTTTGACAACAGCCGCCACCACATAAATTGACAAATTAATAGCATATCATGTGTCTACTTCAATTGCAAGTTCATACTGATAACGAAGGCGATAAAAACCGAACATAGGGACTAAAGACACAATTTCTATAGAAAATGCAGAAAAAAAATAAGGAACCTAAAATAGGAAGTCTAGCTGAGGTATATGTATATAATTCTAGATAAGTAAAGGAATGAACCTGCAGAGATAATCATCCATGAGTAGATGTCCTCCATGAAATAGGCATAAGGCCTCTGTTTATCAAGAACAAAGAAAGGTTAACAGCATATTCAGTAAAACAAACAATCACAAAAATCAGAAAATGAAAACGTTATTAGCTACAATGACTTCAATGCTATATATTTGGAAAAGGAATAATAAGAGTGTACGACCACAAAGCCTTCCAACATACAAAATTCAATTGTCCTCTTGGTAAATAGGCAAACGACTTATTTTCATCCAAGGCATACAAAATACGTTATCATCAAAGACAAAAGCAAAAAAGTTTAATAGTTTCAACATGGATCAAACACATAACAAGCCTCAGAAGACTCAAAATCAGATAACAAAATAAAAGAAAAGAAAAAAACAAATAGCTATTATTCCACGCAACATTCTCACATCACATGCATGCTTGAAAGAGAGTTGCAACATACCATCTCCCATGGAGATGTAACCTGTTTGAAGATGGAATACAAAAGAAACTGCATGTAACAGAAGAGCAGAATGGCAAACACCCTCTACATAATAAAAAAGGAAAATAAAATCAGAGATGAGTTCATATAAAAAAGATTAAAATCAAATTGACTTAAAAAGAAAAAGGAGATGATACCCTCCAAAAGCGATTATTCTCAGCTTGAGTGGCCTCTAAAGAGCGAACAAACTCTTCTTGCTCTGTAAACCAAAATTGGAATCACAAAATGACCTAAACTGATAGTTGCATTGAATAAAATGGAAAAGTGGAAACCTTGAGGGCCCATGGGACGAGAGTCTTCATCGTCGTGGATGGGAAGAGAGAACTTGTCGTCTCCTGAATTGCGCCATTTCCTTGCAAGCTTCTTCATTTTCCTCTTCTTCGCCCTTCGCCCTTCGCCCGTTGCCAATTTTTTTGCACATTAACACACAGCTATTGACCCCAATTATTTTTCTTACCAAAGTATTATTTTGGTTCTAAATATTTGGATTTGGTTTCTAATATTTCAAACCTTTTAATTTTGTAACACTTTTTTTTAAATTTTTTTATATAAAATCTTAAATTCTAGCCATTAATTATCAACATTCTAAAATTAAAAAAAAATTAAATAAGTGACAATTGGTGAATTAATTTTACTTACAAATGTGTTATTTAGTAGAAAAAATATTGATAATTGATCGAGATCAGTTTAGCAACTTATAAAATTGGGAGAAGATTCTATTCAAAGGGAGTTATAAAGAATTTCAACACTTGCTTGCATATTTTTAATTTTGTAAAAGACTCGAGTTGGTATTGATAATATGATACGATTCGATTGGTAATCGATTTTGACTAGATAGTAAGGCAAATCTTTAAAATTGGGGAACATGACTTAGGAGACAGTTATCAAGTTGTATTTGCCGAGAACAGTTATTTTGAGTCATCACCAAATCGACAGGTGCCAGCACATAATTGGTGAAAGATGCTTATAAATAGAGTAGCAAATAAGGGATTGGAGGTTGAAAAATCGTTTCAGAAACACTCATATCCTCTGTGACTTTCTGAGACTTTTGGTCTTAAGTTAATTTCTGTAAGTTTTCTTCCATATTCTTATATTTCTTTATCATTTTTGCACTTTACATTAATGCAGTTTATCTTTCTCGCAAGTTCAATATTTATCTTTTATATTCTGGTTTTATTTTAAATACTTTGCAGCATTAATTATGTTTAGTAAAATTTTTCTTTACATTTTAAGTATGTATTTTCGCAAGTCAGATTGGTTTTGATTTACTAGTTCATCCTTAAAGACAGTAATATAAAAAAAAAGCTTGCTTCTTCATCGTGACAAAGAAGAGTAAATTTTGATTCCAGATTGGCTTTTAATGCATGGTAAAATTGGTATCCGCAAAGAGGATTATGTTTCGCTCCCAGAAAATAGATATTGAACCAACCTAGATGTTTTTGCAATTAAAATTTATTTGCATAGATTTGTGAAAACTCTGTAAAACAAATTGACAAGTCCAGTAAAACAGTTTTTTAAATATCAAAGTTGTATTTTCAATTTCATGCATAAAAGGATTTCAAAAGTGTATGCGATTGCAAAGTGGTAGAATTATTAATATGTTTGAAAAAGTTTCAAATAGTAATGTATAATCAAATGTACCAGTAGGTATCGCACAAACTTCTGCAAATTCATTATCACATACAGAAAGAAGTACCTAAAATTCTAGAAAATTGTTGTAGTTGTTAAAGCAAATACTAGGGGTAATGGGTGAAATCCATGCCCTAGAAGTGCGCTAATACAAAATCTATTACCAGTAACTACAAAGTGGCGCCTATTTGGCCTTCCTCTTGGCTATATGCCACCATCAGGCAGTTACGCACCTCCAGTCAGATTTGGAAATGCGCCAGTTACATTGAATAACCAACCACTCGAGATTATTCAGTTGGTTCCTTGTCCAATAGTTCAGGATCAATGACTACTTTTTGTTAGCATATGGATGTGAGTCATCATGATTTAGTTAATTTACTAACTCATCAAATGACTGCAATTCTTAACCCAATTATGACTGATAATAATACTAAGTATGATCAGTTAGCTAGGTAAGTCGATAGAATTGTTATAATTGTAAATTTGATGAATGGTATGGTCAACCTCAAAATATACGTTATAATAATGAGAAAAGTTTCCATAACAATCTTAATGACAAAAATCATCCTCACGTCGTTCGACGTGGTCAAAATGCTGATGATGTCTTGAATTGAATTCGAGCTAATCAGCGTGGTGGTTATTATCAGATGATAAGGATTGTTGAAAATACCCTCAATCGAGTAGGTATTAATGTGGTATTTATGCATCGACCTATATCGTTTTAGCTTTTCCTGAAACAATACAAATGGCTAAGGTACCTACGGGGTAAAAAAAATCCTAAAATTGTTACCAAGTTTGTTGGAGAAGTACGAGAATCAACTGTAGAGCATATTGCTCGATATTTGGCTAAACTTGGAAATCTAGCAAACAATGAAGATTTGAAAATGAAGTTTTTTCTTTTTATTTGACAAAAAAATATTTTTACATGGTTTTTGAATTTAAGACCCAATTCGAGTTGGGCTCAATTGAAAAATACATTTCATAGTCAATTTTATAGAGGTGAATCGAAAGTAACTAACAGATTTGTTTGCCTTTAAAATAGAGGATGATAAATTAATAGATGATTATATGATTCGATTAAAAAATGATCGCAGTCAATATTTTGTGTCGATTCCTGAAAGCAAGATTGTCAAAGTAGTAATCAAGGGTTTTTGACGTTAGAGATTTTTGCCAGTAAAGAATATCATAAAAATAGTCGCATTGTAGATATAGTTTCTAAACCAACAAAAATCCCTTCATACAAACGTTTTGGTTGTCACAAGTAACAAACCCCTTTAAAATTGATAACCGAGTATTTAAACCTCGGGTCGTCTTCTCAAGGAATTGCAGGGAGGTGTTCTTATTATTGGTTATGAGTTTGTAAATTGGGGGGTTTTAATGTATAAGATAAAAAGCAAGAATAGTAAATGACAAGAAAGTAATATTGTATTAAATTAAATAAATAATAAAACTCTTGGCAAGGTATAAGAACTGGAAGTCCTATTCTTGTCAATTGCGACGAGAATTGGGTTTTAATCCCACTTTGTTAACCTCTAACTATGAAGGTAAATCAAGTAGATTAATTAGCTTAATCCTCAGGTCCTAGTCAATTCCTATGGAAAGACTAGAGTTATTGGAGCAACTCCCAATTTCAACCACTGCTTTATTTGACAGCTTAAGCGTTACCAATAAATCAACCAAAGCCAAAAGGGAAAAATCTAAATTATTTATATAATAAAAAGGAGCAATCATAAGTCTGAAATACCTCAAGATATATTAAATAGAAAATCAATCTAAACATAGAGAGTCATAAACAAAATTGAGAAAAGAAATAAAAGAACATTGAACCTGGGATTGAGAGTCACTCTAAAACTAAGAGAAATCCTAAATCCTAATCCTAAGAAAGAGGAGAGAACCTCTCTCTCTAAAAACTACATCTACTCCTAAAATTGTGAATATTGAGAGCCTCCTATGAATGGATGCAGTCCCCCACTTTATACCCTCTAATCTGTGTTTTCTGGGCCGCAAACTGGGTCAGAAACAGTCCAGAATTCGCTGGTTTCGAATTTTGCCACGCTGGATTTCCGTCACTGCGACGCAGCCGCATGGATCACGCGGTCGCGTCGCCTAGCGTCAGGGGAACTATAACATATTATATATCAAATCGAAGCCCCAGACGTTAGCTTTCCAACACAACTGAAACCGCATCGTTTGGACCTCTGTAGCTAAAGTTATAGCCGTTTGAGTGCAGAGAGGTCAGGCTGGACAGCTTAGCAATTTCTCCAACTTCTTGCATTCCTTCCACTTTTGCATGCTTTCTTCCCATCCTCCATGCCATCCTTGCCTTATAATATCTGAAAACACTTAACACACATATCAAGGCATCTAATGGTAATAAGAGAGGATTAATAATAAGCAAATATAAGATCAAAGAAGCATGTTTTCAACCAAAACACATAATTAGGAAGGACATATAAAACCATGCAAATAGTATGAATAAGTGGGTAAAGAGTTAATAAAAACCACTCAATTGAGTACAAGATAAACCATAAAATAGTGGTTTATCAACCTCCCCACACTTAAACAATAGCATGTCCTCATGCTAAGCTCAAGAGAAGCTATAAAGATGAAGAGGAATGGTAGAATGCATGAAATGCAACCTATCTATATGAATGTAACTACATGCAAAAAATGTTTCTACCTTCTTGGTTAAAAGTAAATAATCTCTTCAAGACAAACGTAAACCAGATTTCACTAATTCAAATCATACAATAAAAAGCAAGTAAACTTGTAAGAAGACAGCTCATGAAAGCAGGGAACATAGAATCAAGCATTGAACCCTCACTGGTAGTGTGTATCACTCTAATCTCTCAAGTGTATAGGGTTATTCACTCTACTCTTCTCTAGTCATGCTTTCTAAACCTTGTTCTTCATCTAACCAATCAACAATATTTAATATACCAATGCAAACGTCATGAGGTCTTTTTCAAGGTTGTAATGGGACTAAGGTAAGGGTAAAGGTATATATATAGCTAAGTGAGTTTTATAAATTGAATCTTTAATTAATCTAAGCTCTCACCTAATATACATATACTCTATATACTTTTAAATTCATGCCTAGCTACCCATAATTCCCACTTTTTGTATAATTCCCATACTCACGTACCAAATTTTCTTTAATTTTTTTATCACATGTGCATTGATCTTTTATTAAACTTAATATTTGGGGTAATTTTGTCCCCTCATTTATTTATTTATATTATATATATATATATATTTTTTTTCTTTTTCTCTCTCTCTTTTTTTTTGTAGAGAAATAAACATAACTTATCAATGCACATGGATTTTTCTATTATTTTTCTATTTTGGTTTTTCATGAGTAAGTTCCCAAATTCCTAATATTCAAATAAATTAGAAACATGTTACATTCCCTTATCAACCCATGTTCCCAAAATTTCCCCACACTTATTTGCTACACAATCTCTATCTTAAACTAACCAAAGATTCAATTGGGATAATTAATTTGTTTTCCGCTTAAGGCTAGTGATGTGGTTATAGAACAGAAGGGGATTAAAAGCTCAAGGGGCTAACAAAGGTGATGTAAAAGGTAGGCTTATTTGGGGTAAGTGAGTTGATAATCAAATATGGCCTCAATCATACGCAAGCATGTAAATATACTAAACAAAGGACATATAGACTAGAACAAAATACAGATTACAATCATAGAGAAGGAAACACACAGGAATAAAATATTTATGGTTAAATAATGTAACCATGTAAATAAGCTCAAAGTCTCACAGGTTGTGTGTTCTTTGGCTCAAAAACCATGTTCCAAATACAACTTCAAACAAGTTTAACACAAAAATTTTGGTTTTAAATTAGTGAAAATTTTCAAAAAAATAGGATCTTTAAGAAGAAACTTATTATTTTAACCAAGCAGTAACTAAATGCAAAATCAAATAAACATGCAATTAAATATGCAAATGCAACAATTAACAAAGAAAATAAAATATTGGTGTTTGAGACAGGAAAGTACTAACCCATGGAGATCGGTATCGACCTCCCCACACTTAAAGATTGCACCGTCCTTGGTGCATGCTAAGATGTGCAAGTGGATGGGGGTTGTGGTTCCTCAGCTGGGGCTCTTTTTGTTCCTTTCCTTGCTGTTGATTTGGGAGTGACTTTCTCTTTTCCTTTCTTGGTGGTCATCCTGAAAAAGGGAAGAGAAAGTAAATTAAATTCAAAGGGATATATATAGCAAGGAAGACAACGGAAAAGGTGGTGATGGATGCACATTAAGATATAACTGACATTATCACATGCTCGCGAGTACAAGCCAACAATGAGAAATAGCTAGTGCATATAAAGACAAGTGAATGCAAGGTGTTTATTGGCATGCCGGCAAAGGGCATGAGTAGCATAGACCAAGCAATACTTTGTAACAAACCATCACGTTTGTATTGACAATTAATTTCAATTAATACAATAGTAAAGGGAGTTTATGAAAAGCAAGCATTCAGAGTAGTAGGATAAAAGATACTGAAAAGCAGTGCACAATGCCATACGGGTGTTTTCACAAACACATAGCATGCATGTTAAATAATCTAATGAAAATAATAAATTGAACATGCAAGCAACCCTTTAAAAATAAATATATATAATTGTCAAATAATTCCTCTAATAATCCACAAGTAAAATATAGAAATAATGACCTAAATAAATTTTGAACACCAATAATGCAATAAATGAAAGTATGTAAATAAACTAAAATAAAATAAAAAGAAAAATAAAAAGAATGAGAAGGGAAAGAAGATAAGAAAGGAAGAAGAAAGAAATAAGAAAAGATAAGAAAAATAAGGATTAGAGAAGAAAAGATAAGAAATTTGGCTGATCTGGATAATCTGTGCGCCGCTTGTGACGCGGACGCGTGAGTGACACGGTCGCGTGGTGCGCAAGAAGGTCAGGTGACGCGGACGCGTGGGACACGCGTTCGCGTGACTTGATTTGTGCTAGTGGCGCGAGTGCAGCCTCGCGGTCGCACAACTCTCTGTTCAAACTTAGTATTGCCAAAATCCTGGGTGACGCGATCGCGTGGGGGACGCGATCGCGTGAGTGGCCATCATGGGATATGACGCGGACGCGTGAGGTACGCGTTCGCGTGGTGAGGCTTGGGCTACCAGCACGAGTCCAGCCCAACTCCAGCTCAACTTTCGGCCATGCACCCTTTGACTTCGAAATCCAAGTCACACGGCCGCATGGGGCACGCGATCGCGTGGGAGGCCAGTATTCCCCTGCGACGCGGACGCGTCAGCGATGCGGTCGCGTGGGACGAATTGTGCCACTAACACACCTCCAGCCTTGCTCCAGCGTGACTCTCTGTTCGTTTTTTATTTTCTCTTCTCTCCTTGCGACGCGGTCGCATCGCTGATGCGGTCGCGTCGCGTGCTCACTTTTTTTTTTTTAGTCTGAAAAATGCAGAATGCAGTGTTAATATGAATGTGATGCAAAACTCCAGGTTCAATATAACAAAATAAAATAAAATTCAAAAATAAATAAAACTAAGTAATGAAAAGGGAACGATCATACCATGGTGGGTTGTCTCCCACCTAGCACTTTTAGTTAAAGTCCTTAAGTTGGACATTTGATGAGCTTCCTGTTATGGTGGCTTATGCTTGAACTCATCCAGGAATCTCCACCAGTGTTTGTGATTCCAGTAACCTCCGGGGTCCCAAATTAGGCATGTAAAACCCTTAAGAAGCTTCAAACAGATTCTTAGGCTCCCGGGGTGACAAATGTCAGAACAGATTCCAGGATCCCAAACTTTACTTTTACACCCGTTCTTGTCTCGATCTGCACTTTTCCAGTGGGGTGAAAGGTGATCTGAATTCTCACTGCAGCGACCAAACAACTTCCTAGACCCATTCAGTTGAGCTTTATACCAACCTTTGCGTTTGAACTTAAAGCTTCCAACTATAATGAACCTTGCAGGACAAATAAACAAGTAAAAAGCAAATATTTACAATAACCAATAATAAGGCACACATTTGCAATTCCCCGGCAACGGCGCCATTTTGAAAAACTGAAGATTGATGGTTTAGAAGTTATAGTAAACTCTCGTTGCAAGTATAGTTACTAAACCAAGCAATCAACCTTTCTTACAAACGTTTTGGTTGTCACAAGTAACAAACCCCTTTAAAATTGATAACCGAGTATTTAAACCTCGGGTCGTCTTCTCTCAAGGAATTGCAGGGAGGTGTTCTTATTATTGGTTATGAGTTTGTAAATTGGGGGGTTTTAATGTATAAGATAAAAAGAAAGAATAGTAAATGGCAAGAAAGTAATATTGTATTAAATTAAATAAATAATAAAACTCTTGGCAAGGTATAAGAACTGGAAGTCCTATTCTTGTCAATTGCGATGAGAATTGGGTTTTAATCCCACATTGTTAACCTCTAACTATGAAGGTAAATCAAATGGATTAATTAGCTTAATCCTCAGGTCCTAGTCAATTCCTATGGAAAGACTAGAGTTATTGGAACAACTCCCAATTTCAACCACTGCTTTATTTGACAGCTTAAGCGTTACCAATAAATCAACCAAAGCCAAAAGGGAAAAATCCAAATTATTTATATAATAAAAAGGAGCAATCATAAGTCTGAAATACCTCAAGATATATTAAATAGAAAATCAATCTAAACATAAAGAGTCATAAACAAAATTGAGAAAAGAAATAAAAGAACATTGAACCTGGGATTGAGAGTCACTCTAAAACTAAGAGAAATCCTAAATCCTAATCCTAAGAGAGAGGAGAGAACCTCTCTCTCTAAAAACTATATCTACTCCTAAAATTGTGAATATTGAGAGCCTCCTATGAATAGATGCAGTCCCCCACTTTATACCCTCTAATCTGTGTTTTCTGGGCCGCAAACTGGGTCAGAAACAGTCCAGAATTCGCTGGTTTCGAATTTTGCCACGCTGGATTTCCGTCACTGCGATGCGGCCGCATGGATCACGCGGTCGCGTCACCTAGCGTCAGGAGAACTATAACATATTATATATCAAATCGAAGCCCCGGACGTTAGCTTTCCAACGCAACTAGAACCGCATCATTTGGACCTCTGTAGCTAAAGTTATAGCTGTTTGAGTGCAGAGAGGTCAGGTTGGACAGCTTAGCAATTTCTCCAACTTCTTGCATTCCTTCCACTTTTGCATGCTTTCTTCCCATCCTCCAAGCCATCCTTGGCTTATAATATCTGAAAACACTTAACACACATATCAAGGCATCTAATGGTAATAAGAGAGGATTAATAATAAGCAAATATAAGATCAAAGAAGCATGTTTTCAATCAAAACACATAATTAGGAAGGACATATAAAACCATTTGTAAATAGTATGAATAAGTGGGTAAAGAGTTAATAAAAACCACTCAATTGAGTACAAGATAAACCATAAAATAGTGGTTTATCAGTCTTGGTTTTAATATGCGTTGAAAATTAGTCAATGTGTATATCCCTGACCTAGCTCAATTGGCTGAAAGAGTTAAACAAGTTGAATTATTAAGGAAAGAAAAAGAGGCTTTAAAAAAGAGAGTTAATAAAAAAAATTATACGTCTTTTACTCGAAAAGAAAAAAGTTTCATATGTCGGAATGAAATTTTCGAGTGATGAATTTGAATCTAATTGTGCTGAAGTTGATTTGGCTGAATTAAAGAAAGGTCCTCCTTATGTTTGCCTTTTACTAAAGAAAATTGTAATTTTGATAAATCTAGTGAATCAAAATATAAGGGTGGAAAGAAATATAGTTTCAATTAAGAAATCGGAACAAATTTTTTATGTGTTGCTCAAAGATAAGTAATTGGTTATATGGTCATGGAACTGAACCGGCAGGTGCACCGGCTCGTACCAAGTAATATCTTAGGTGAGTGAGGATCGATTCCACAAGGATTGCTGGACTGAGCAACAATAGTCAAATGAATCACTTAGTTAGACAAGCAGAAAGTGATGTTTTGAGGTTCAAAAGCATTAAACAGAAATTCAGAGAGTAAGGACGCAAGTAGTGAAATTGGTGTTAAAGATATGTGAGAAGATAGTTAAGGTTTTGGAGTTATTTATTCTTCCAAATTAAGTTTTTTTACCAACTATTTTAATCATGCAAGATTCATTTCATGGTAAACTGTAATTGACTAAACCCTAATTCCTTAGTGATTTAGTCTCCTCTAACCTAATCAACCGCCAATTCCTTGGTCAATTAACACAGATTAGAGGGTGAGGTTCAATTCTAGTTTTTAGCCACAAAAACCCTAATTACCCAAATATAAGAGGATTATATGTCACATATCCTGTTAAGTCCAAGCAATTAGCAGTTTAGGAGGAATATACTTTCAAGCTAGTATGCAAGTGAGATAACTTTTTGATAGTGAGAATTATTGTCGGTTTAGAAATTCCTCAATAGAAATAGAATTTCTTCGTTGTAAGCATAGTTCCAAACCAACAAATAATTCTCAATCAAATTTTAATATTGGTTGTCACAAGTACAAATCCCAATAAAAACCGAGAGTATTTAAACCTCGGGTCGTCTCACAAGAAATTGCAATGAAGTGCTCAATTATTGGCTATGAAGGAACAATGGGGTTTGATTTGATATTTGACAAGAAACGTAAATAACAAGAAAGTAAATGAAAATTAACTAATAAAGGAAAGGAAAGGAACTCTTGGCTAAGGCATGGAAATTGAGATCACCATCCTTGTCTACAAACCATATATTGACAATTATGAGGGACCAACCCATCAAGTCTACTTCTATGCTTGAAGTACGTCAAATAGGCTTGATCAACATCAACCCATAAGTCCTAACCCAGCTACTAATTAACTTAGTAGTAGGCTAGTGTTAATGGGTATCAAATTGACCACTAAGGGTTCTCAAATCACCAATTCAATGAGACCCAATGACTCAAGGTCATCCAATTTCCTTAGCCTAAGCCAAGAGTGTGGAACTACTCTATAACTAGTGAAAATATTTCATCAAACACCTAGAGTGCGATAAAAGTAAACATCACAAAATGCAAGAATTAATGAAACCCATAAATAACACACACAAGAAACCAACAATAGAAATTAAGATAAACATAAAAAGACATGGAAACATAAAATTGCATTGAAAGAAAATAAAAAATTCAACAAGGGTTCATGAAAGTAAAAATAGCAAAATAAAGAAATCAACAAGAAAAACTAAGAAGATTAAGACAATAGAACAACAAAATATAAAGAGAGCAAAACTAAAAACAAGAATTAAAAATTGGATCTAAGAAAAATTGACCTAAACTACCCTAAATTCTAGAGAGAAGGGAGAGCTTCTCTCTCTAGAATTCTAACCTAAAACATGATCAAAACTCTACTATGACTACTCCCCCCCCCATTCCCTTGCAATCCTTGGGTTCAAAAGCATCAGAAATGAGTTAGATTTGGGCCTCCTTGAGCTCAGAAATCGCCCCTATTCCCTAAATACATGCTGCTTGTCACGTGGTGCGCAGAAATTGTGATTACAGTTTGATTATGTAAAATTCATCGCTCTTTCTTTCCCTGGTAATGGCGCCAAAAACATGATGCCAATACCATGGTTCACAACTTCGCACAACTAACCAGCAAGTGCATTGGGTCGTCCAAGTAATACCTTACGTGAGTAAGGGTCGAATCCCACAGAGATTATTGGTATGAAGCAAGCTATGGTCACCTTGTAAATCTCAGTCAGGCGGATATAAAATAGTATGGGGTTTTCGAAAATAATTAATAAAATAGTGATAGAAATACTTATGTAAATCATTGGTGAGAATTTCAGATAACCGCATAGAGATGCTTTCGTTCCTCTGAACCTTTGCTTTCCTGCTATCTTCATCCAATCAGTCTTACTCCCTTCCATGGCTGGCTTTATGTAATGCATCACCATTGTCAATGGCTACTTTCGGTCTTCTCTCGGGAAAATGATCCAAATGCCCTGTCACGGCACGGCTAATCATCTGGAGGCATCAACCTTGTCAATGGTTACATCCTATCCTCTCAGTGAAAGTGGTCAAAGCACCCTGTCACGGCACAGCTATTCATCTGTCGGTTCTCGATCATGCTGGAATAGGATTTACTATCCTTTTGCGTCTGTCACTACGCCCAGCAATCGCGAGTTTGAAGCTCGTCACAGTCATTCAATCATTGAATCCTACTCGGAATACCACAAACAAGGTTTAGACTTTCTGGATTCTCTTGAATGCCGCCATCATTCTAGCTTACACCACGAAGATTCCGATTAAGAGATCTAAGAGATACTCATTCAATCTGATGTAGAACGGAAGTGGTTGTCAGGCACGCGTTCATAGGGAATGATGATGATTGTCACGTTCATCACATTCAGGTTGAAGTGCGAATGAATATCTTAGAAGCGAAATAAGATGAATTGAATAGAAAACAGTAGTACTTTGCATTAATCTTTGAGGAACAGCAGAGCTCCACACCTTGATCTATGGAGGGTAGAAACTCTACCGTTAAAATTACATAAGTGAAAGGTCCAGGCATGGCCGAATGGCCAGCCCCTCTGATCTAAGGACCAGGCGTCCAAAGATGACTAATACAATAGTAAAAGGTCCTATTTATAATAAACTAGTCACTAGGGTTTACATAAGTAAGTAATTGATGCATAAATCCACTTCCGGGGCCCACTTGGTGTGTGCTTGGGCTGAGCCTTAACTTTCCACGTGCAGAGGCCATTTGTGGAGTTGAACGCCAGGTTTTGATCCATTTCTGGCGCTGAACTCCAGAATTGGGCAGAGAGCTGGCGTTGAACGCCAGTTTACGTCATTTATCCTCGAGTAAAGTATAGACTATTAAATATTGCTGGAAAGCCCTGGATGTCTAATTTCCAACACAATTAGAAGCGCGCCATTTTGAGGTTTGTAGCTCCAGAAAATCCACTTTGAGTGCAGGGAGGTCAGAATCCAACAGCATCAGCAGTCAGGTGCCATCAATGGTAATGGAAAAACAAAAAGCTTATGCTTTTACCACACCAAACTTAGAATGTTGCTCGCCCTCGAGCAAAAGAAGAAGGAATAGAAGAAGAAGAAGAAGATATGGAGGAGATGGGGGGATGTGTGTATTCGGCCATATGGGTGGGATTGGGTGGGAAAGAGATATTGAATTTTGTAGGTAAGTGGGATGTATGGATGTGAGTGGTGAATGGAAAATAGAAGGGATGATCATGAATGGAGAGAGAGGGTGAGGTAGGTGGGGATCCTGTGGGGTCCACAGATCCTGAGATGATCCTGTGGGGTCCACAGATCCTGAGGTGTTCAAGGATTTACAACCTTGCACCAAATTAGGCATGTAAAATGCCCTTGCACACAACTTCTGGGCGTTCAGCGCCAGGTTGGTGCCCATTTTGGGCGTTCAACGCCCATTTGTTGGCCATTTCTGGCGTTGAACGCCAGAACCATGCTTGTTCTGGGCGTTTAGCGCCAGCTCTTCTCCAGGGTGCCATTCTGGCGTTCAGCGCCCAGATGATGCCCATTTTGGGCGTTCAGCGCCCAGACACTGCCCATTTTGGGCGTTCAGCGCTAGAACCTTGCTCTGTTCTTGCGTTGAACGCCAGGCAGATGCTTCCTCCAGGGTGTGATTTTTCTTCTGCTGTTTTTGATTCCGTTTTCAATTTTTATATTTATTTTGTGACTCCACATGATCATGAACCTATAAAGACATATAACCAAGAAAAATATAGTTAGATAAAAATTGGGTTGCCTCCCAACAAGCGCTTCTTTAATGTCAATAGCTTGACAGTGGGGCTCTCATGGAGCCTCACAGATGTGCAGAGCTTTGTTGAGACCTCCCAACACCAAACTTAGAGTTTGGATATGGGGGTTTGACACCAAACTTAGAGTTTGGTTGTGGCCTCCCAATACCAAACTTAGAGTTTGACTGTGGGGGCTTTGTTTGACTCTGCTTTGAGAGAAGCTTTTTCTGCTTCCTCTCCATAGATGCAGAGAGAGATCCTTGAGTTATAAACACAAGGTTGTCCTTATTTAATTGAAGGATCAATTCTCCTCTGTCCACATCAATCACAGCTCTTGCTGTGGCTAGGAAAGGTCTTTCCAGGATGATGGATTCATCCTCTTCCTTCCCAGTATCTAAGACTATGAAATCAGCAGGGATGTAAAGGCCTTCAACCTTTACTAACACGTCCGTTCCTCAGAGGGAAGCTCCTTATTGATCACTGGACGTCCCAAGAGGTCTTCCTCCTTGGGATTCACGTCCTCCTCTCCCTCATTGGGTTCGGCCATTTTGGTTATGTCAATGGCCTTGCACTCTCCTTTTGGATTCTCTTCTGTATTGCTTGGGAGAGTACTAGGAGGGATTTCAGTGATCCTTTTACTCAGCTGGCTCACTTGTGCTTCCAAATTTCTAATGGAAGACCTTGTTTCATTCATGAAACTTATAGTGGCCTTAGATAGATCAGAGACTAAGTTTGCTAAATTAGAAGTATTTTGTTCAGAGTTCTCTGTCTGTTGCTGAGTGGATGATGGAAAAGGCTTGCTATTGCTAAACCTGTTTCTTCCACCATTATTAAAGCCTTGTTGAGGCTTTTGTTGATCCTTCCATGAGAGATTTGGATGATTTCTCCATGATAGATTATAGGTGTTTCCATAAGGTTCGCCCATATAATTTGCCTCTGCTATTGCATGGTTTTTAGGATCATAAGCTTCTTCTTCAGAAGATGCCTCTTGAGTACTGTTGGATGCAGCTTGTATTCCATTCAGACTCTGAGAAATCATGTTGACTTGCTGAGTCAATATTTTATTCTGAGCCAATATGGCATTTAGAGTATCAATTTCAAGAACTCCCTTCTTCATAGGCGTCCCATTACTTACAGGATTCCTCTCAAAAGTGTACATGAACTGGTTATTAGCAACCATGTCAATGAGTTCTTGAGCTTCTGCAGGCGTTTTCTTTAGGTGAATGGATCCACCTGCAGAAGTATCCAATGACATCTTTGATAACTCAGATAAACCATCATAGAATATATCCAGGATGGTCCATTCTGAAAGCATGTCAGAAGGACACTTTTTGGTCAACTGTTTGTATCTTTCCCAAGCTTCATAGAGGGATTCACCATCTTTTTGTTTGAAGGTTTGAACATCCACTCTAAGCTTGCTCAGCTTTTGAGGAGGAAAGAACTTGGCTAAGAAAGCCGTGACCAGCTTATCCCAAGAGTTCAGGCTATCTCTGGGTTGAGAGTCCAACCAGATTCTAGCTCTGTCTCTTACAGCAAATGGGAAAAGCATGAGCCTGTAGACTTCAGGATCTACTCCATTAGTCTTAACAGTATCACAGATCTGCAAGAATTCAGTTAAGAACTGAAAAGGATCTTCAGATGGAAGTCCATGAAACTTGTAGTTCTGCTGCATCAGAGAAACTAGCTGAGGTTTCAGCTCAAAATTGTTTGCTCCAATGGTAGGAATGGAGATGCTTCTTCCATGTAAATTGGAATTAGGTGCAGTAAAGTCACCAAGCATTCTCATTGCATTATTATTATTTTCGGCTGCCATCTCCTCTTCTTGTTCGAAAATTTCTAAAAGGTTATCTCTGGATTGTTGTATTTTAGCTTCTCTTAGTTTCCTTTTCAAAGTCCTTTCAGGTTCTGGATCTGCTTCAACAAGAATATTCTTGTCTTTGCTCCTGCTCATATGAAAAAGAGAGAACAGAAAAATAATAATAATAGGGGTCCTTTTTACCACAGTATAGAGGTCCCAGTGTGAGTAGAAGAAAAGAAGAAGAAGAAATTCGAACATAGATGGAAGAGGGGGTTCGAATTTGGGTGAGATGAAGTGTTAGTAGATGAATAAATAAATAGAAGGAGATGAGAGAGAGGGAGAATTTTCGAAAATAATTTTTGAAAAAGAGTTAGTGATTTTCGAAAATAGTTTTTGAAAAAGGTTAGTAAATTTCGAAAATTCAAATAAAAAAATAAAATAATTAGTTTAATTAAAAAGAAATTTTGAAAAAGAGGGAGATATTTTCAAAAATTAGAGAGAGAGAGAGAGAGAGAGAATTAGTTAGGTGGTTTTGAAAAAGATAAGAAACAAACAAAAAGTTAGTTAGTTAGTTGAAACAAATTTTGAAAATCAATTTTGAAAAGATAAGAAGATAGGAAGTTAGAAAAGATATTTTGAAATCATATTTTGAAGAAGATAAGATAAGGAAGATATTTTTGAAAAGATATGATTGGATTGACTTTTTGAAAAAGATTTGAATTTTAAAATCACAATTAATGACTTGATTCACAAGAAATCATAAGATATGATTCTAGAACTTAAAGTCTGAATCTTTCTTAACAAGCAAGTAACAAACTTGAAATTTTTGAATCAAAACATTAATTGTTATTGTTATTTTCGAAAATTTAATATAAAAATAAGAAAAAGATTTTTGAAAAAGATTTTTGGAATTTTCGAAAATAACTAAGAATTTTGAAAAAGATTTGATTTTTGAAAAAGATTTTGAAAAAGATAAGATTTTCAAATTGAAAATTTGATTTAACTCATAAGAAACAACTTGATTTTTTTTTTAAATTTTTTGAAAAAGTCAATCCAATTTTCGAATTTGATGAGAGAAAAAGGGAAAGATATTTTTTTGATTTTTGAATTTTTTATGATGAGAGAGAAAAACATGAAAATTATGCAATGCATGAATTTTTTTAGATCAAAACAATGAATGCATGCAAGAATGCTATGAATGTCAAGATGAACACCAAGAACATATTTTTGAAAAATTTTTTATGCAAAGAAAACATGCAAGACACCAAACTTAGAATTCTTTAATGCTTAGACACTAAGAATTCAAGAATGCATATGAAAAACAAGAAAAGACACAAAACATGCAAATGCAAAGATCAAACAAGAAGACTTACCAAGAACAACTTGAAGATCATGAAGAACACTATGAATGCATGAATTTTCGAAAAATGCAAGAGGCACATGCAATTTGACACCAAACTTATAACATGACTCAAGACTCAAACAAGAAACACAAAATATTTTTGATTTTTTATGATTTTATAATTTTTTTTGTATTTTCTTTTAATTAATTTTTTTTTCGAAAACAAGGGAGAAATTTTTGAAAGATTTTTGAAAAATTTTTTTTGAAAACAAGACAAAAAGAAAATTACCTAATCTGAGCAACAAGATGAACCGTCAGTTGTCCAAACTCGAACAATCCCCGGCAACAGCGCCAAAAACTTGGTGCGCAAAAATTGTGATTACACTTTGATTATGTAAAATTCATCGCTCTTTCTTTCCTTGGTAATGGCGCCAAAAACATGATGCCAATACCATGGTTCACAACTTCGCACAAATAGAGATGCTTTCGTTTCTCTGATTATTCAATCTGATGTAGAACGGAAGTGGTTGTCAGGCACGCGTTCATAGGGAATGATGATGATTGTCACGTTCATCACATTCAGGTTGAAGTGCGAATGAATATCTTAGAAGCGAAATAAGATGAATTGAATAGAAAACAGTAGTACTTTGCATTAATCTTTGAGGAACAGCAGAGCTCCACACCTTAATCTATCGAGTGTAGAAACTCTACCGTTAAAATTAAATAAGTGAAAGGTCCAGGCATGGCCGAATGGCCAGCCCCTCTGATCTAAGAACCAGGCGTCCAAAGATGACTAATACAATAGTAAAAGGTCCTATTTATAATAAACTAGTCACTAGGGTTTACATAAGTAAGTAATTGATGCATAAATCCACTTCCGGGGCCCACTTGGTGTGTGCTTGGGCTGAGCCTTAACTTTCCACGTGCAGAGGCCATTTGTGGAGTTGAACGCCAGGTTTTGATCCATTTCTGGCGTTCAACTCTGGTGTTTGATCCATTTCTGGCGCTGAACTCCAGAATTGGGCAGAGAGCTGGCGTTGAACGCCAGTTTACGTTATCTATCCTCGAGCAAAGTATGGACTATTATTTATTGCTGGAAAGCCCTGGATGTCTACTTTCCAACACAATTGGAAGCGCGCCATTTTGAGTTCTGTAGCTCCAGAAAATCCACTTTGAGTGCAGGGAGGTCAGAATCCAACAGCATCAGCAGTCCTTCTTCAACCTCTGAATCTGATTTCTGCTCAAGTCCCTCAATTTCAGCCAGAAAATACCTGAAATCACAGAAAAACACACAAACTCATAGTAAAGTCCAGAAATGTGAATTTAACATAAAAAAATAATGAAAACGTCCCTAAAAGTAGCTAGATCCTACTAAAAACATACTAAAAACAATGCCAAAAAGCGTATAAATTATCCGCTCATCATCACGCGTACGCATGGCTCACGCATATGCGTCGCATTGCAAATTCCTCTTCACGTGTGCGCGTCGCTTGCGAATCTCCTTCTCTCGCGTACGCGTGGGTGACACGTGCGCGTAGCCTTGAGTTCATCAAATCCTCATTTATTCATGAATTCTCCATTTTTGCATGCTTTTTCTTCATTCCTTCAACCCAATCTTTGCCTTCTAATCCTGAAATCACTTAACAAACATATCAAGGCATCGAATGGAATTAAAGTAAATTAAATTTATCAATTTTCGGACCTAAAAAGCATGTATTTACTTTTAAGCACAAATTAGGAGAAATTCACAAAACCATGCTATTTCATTGAATAAATGTGAGAAAAGTTGTTAAAATCCCCTAAATTCAACACAAGCTAAACCACAAAATTGTGGTTTATCACTTTTCCAGGAATCAATAAGAATTCATGTAGAAAACGAGTTATTTTCCAATACACTCATATTCATAAGATGTAGAACTATGTAATATTTGAAATTAAATCAATACATTAATTAAAATAGAATGATAATAGTGTTAATCCATGGAAATAAATAGAGCTCCTAACATTAACCAAGGAGGTTTAGTGGCTCATGACTCAGAGAGAAAACTAGGATTTTGAAAAGCGTAAACTGTAGAATGAAGTCCGTAAGAGAAAAAAACCTCCCGAAGGGCTAAATCTTTTCCCTTTTATATCTATCCTAATTTTGATTAGAAACTAAAATAAAATAATAAATTCTAGACCTAAAATATTTTGTTTGTAAATAAAAATAAATAAAACAAAAGAAAATACAATAATTAAAAGCCAAATCCAACTAAAGATGCTCCATTGGTAAAGCTTGATCCGTGTTGCTGGCGCTAGCGCCCAAGGGGGCAGAAAGTCTCCTTTCAATTCTGGCTTGCTGGCACTAAACGCCAGGCTTGGCGTTTAGCTCCCTAGTGGGTAGAGAGCTTCCTTGCGTTTATGAGTGGTGCGGAATTTATAACCCACAAACTAACTGGCAAGTGCACCGGGTCGTAACAAGTAGTACCTCAAGTGAATGAGGGTCGATCCCACGAGGATTGATGGAGTAAGTGATAAACCCCAATTTTGTGGTTTATCTTGTGCTTAATTTGGGTGGTTATATCAACTTTTCTCACATTTATTCAATGAATTAGCATGATTTTGCAATTCTCCCTTGATTTGTGCTTAAATGTGAAAACATGCCTTTTAGGCCCTAAAATTAGTGATTTTAATTCACTTTAATTCCATTCGATGCTTTGATGTGTTTGTTGAGTGATTTTAGGTTTATAAGGCAAGTATTGGATGGAAGGAATGAAGAAAAAGCATGCAAAGTGGGAGAACTCATGAAGAAATGAAGGAACCGTAAAGCTGTCAAGCCCGACCTCCTGGCACTCAATTGATCATAACTTGAGCTACAGAGGTCCAAATGAGGTGGTTTCAGTTGCATTGGAAAGATAACATCTGAGGCTTTGAAATGATATAAAATTTGCTATATTTTGTTTGATGCATAGGGGCGCGCACGCACCATGTACGTGCATGCGCCGATGGAGCACGTGGGTCCACTTTAGTGAAATCGCCCCCAGCGATTTCTGAAGCATTTTGGGCCCAATCCAACTCATTTCTGATGCTATTGAACCCAAGGATTGAGGAGAGAATGAACCAAGTAGTCATAGTTTAGTTTTCATCATGTTTTAGGGTAGAATTCTAGAGAGAGAGGCTCTCTCCTCTCTCTAGATTTTAGGGTAGTTTAGGTTTAATTTTCTTAAATCCAACTTTTAATTCTTGTTTTAATTTAGTTTCTCCTTTTAATTTCTTGTTGCTACTACTCTATTCTTCTTAGTTCTCTTGTCAATTTTACTTTTATGTCTCTTTTTATGTTCATGAACCCTTTGTTGGATTTGGATATTTTCTTTAATGAAATTTAATGTTTGATGTTCTTTTATTGATGATTTGAGTTGTTGATTTACTTTTCTTGCAATTGGTAGTTGGTAAATTTTATTATTCTTGCACATTTACCATGCTTTCCCTTTGTACCCACCAAGTGTTTGACAAAATACTTGGTTGGGCTTTAGAGTAGATTTTGAGCATTCTTGGCTTGGAAAGAGTAATTGGGCAATCTTGAGTCATGAAAACCCAACTTATGTTGGTGATCTAGAGTTGTTAGCTAATATTGTTTCCATTGACGCTAATCTTTTGCTAATTTAATTAGTAAGTTGATTAAGACTTTTGGATTGAGATTAGCTAGTCTTATTAGACTTTCTCTCATGGAAGATAATATGATACCTTCTTCCAATGTTGGAGATGACGTAATAAGATAAATTCTTGTTATTATTGTGGTATGATTGATTAGTCTTGTTTGACTTTCTCCCTATTTGTTGGAGTTGACTAAATAAGATGAATTAATAATTGCATGACTAGGATAGAAAGCCTATGATCTCAACACTTTCCATGAATGTCTCTCTTTATTACTTGCTTTCTCTTATTTACTTGCTTGATTTACTCTTCTTGTCATTTAAATTCTTGCTCCTTTATATTTTATTGCCCTTTTTATCAACCAAAACCCCCCTTGCTCTTCATAGCCAATAATTAGACACTTCATTGCAATTCCTTGTGAGACGACCCGGAGTCTAAATACTCCGGTTAATTTTTATTTGGGGTTTGTACATGTGACAAAACCATATTTTAATTTGATGCGAGAGTTGTTTGTTGGTTTGGAGCTATGCTTACAACGAAATTCTTATTTCTACAAGAGAAAATCTAGACCGACAAAAATTCTTGCTATCAAATTAATGGCACCGTAGCCGGGGAGTTGCAACGGTGTTATATTGTTAGCTATTGTGAATATGTGAATATGTTTGCCTTTTGTTTGTTTGTTAGTTTTTGTTAGCCTTAGGACTTTGTTGCTTATTTTTGTTAGTTTTTGTTTTTGTTTGCTACTATGAATTCTCATCACTTTGGCTATGAGTTTGGCTCAAATTATGCTGTAGGAAATGGGAACTATAATGACAATATGCATCAAGGATGGGACAATCAAAGGTGGGAGGAGCCTCAAGGGATTGATCAACCTTCTTGGCAACAACAACCTCCGGTTTCTTATGGGTATAATTTTAATCCTAATGCATATCAATCTAATGGATGTGGTGACCCTTATTGTGATTGTCAACAACCACCACCACATGCCTATGAACCACCCCCTCAATATGATTTTGAACCACCTTACTCACAAGCCCCCTACCACCAAACACATCATTATGACCCTAATTCTTATCCACCATACCAACTACCTTATGAACCATATGAACCACACATGGAACCACCACCATTCCAACACAATTACTCTCAAGAACCACCTCAATATACACCATCTCCATATCCTTACCAAGATGAACCACCTTCCAACTACAATGCCTTCCCCTCAAACAATGAACCCTCTCTTCCACCACTACCCTCCGATGAAGCCTCCATGTTGGAATTGAGAGATCTTGAATCTCATATCTTAAGGCAACAAGAGGAGGATGAAAAGAAGTTTAAAGAGCTAGGAGCCAAAATGGTTATCCTAGTGGAAGCCGTTAGCAATATGGCCTCCTCCCGACTAAGCCTAACCAACCAAGGCACTCCCATTGACGAATGTGGAGAAGCAATTAAGGAGCCTAGTGAGGGAGTGAGTTTAGAGCTTCAAGGTGAAGAAGAGGAGTTGAAGCAAGGAGTGCAACAAGAGGAGGAAGTTAAGACAATTGAGCCGGAAGAAGTGGTTGAAGCCTTTGAAGAGGTTGACCAAGAGATGGATTCAATCATTGAAGAATTCTTATGTACAATTGAATCCTCTCCAATTGGGTTTGACATGAAGATCAAAGAAGAAGATGCCCAACCTCCCATGCCCTTGGTGAGCAATGAAGAAGAACTTGAATTGGAAGCAAGCCACCAAGAGGAAGAGGTTGAAGTGGAGGAAAGTTGCAAAGAGGTGAAGGTAATCATGGAAGAGCACAAGGAAGTGGAACTTGCAAGATTATTAGGACCATCCCTTCCTAAGTCTCCATCCAATACAACATTCAAGTGGGTAAAATTCTTATCCCTAAGCTTTAATCTCTCACTTGAATATGGTTTGCTTGAGACGGATGGGCAACTTAGAGCTCTTTGTGAAATTAAGAGTAGGAGAGAGTTATGTAATGGTTGGAAACATCACTCTAAGTTCATGATGGTTGCATGCTCAAAGTTGAATGGCAATGGTTGGTGTAAAACCAAATTACATGGGTCTAGGAGAATATTTGGATGCTTACATGAGAATTCGAATCACTTGCCACCCAATTGGAATTGTGATGATCAACTTGAAGATGGGTGTAGAAACAAGATTTGGGATCCGGGAATATATGAAGACCAATTTTGGAAGCCCTTAGCTTGTGTGGAACTTCATCAAAGTTTGGTGCCATTGATCTTGAATTTTGGAGCTTACTTGAAGTCCAAGCATTAGTGGAAGTTTCAAGACGAGTTCAAGCATAAGCCACCATGACAAGGAGCTTCCCAAATGTCCAACTTAAGGACTTAAACTAAAAGTGCTAGGTGGGAGACACCCCACCATGGTAAACTCTTTCCATTCTCTTGTAAATATAATCAATGGATGATTGGAGTTGCCATTGTATGTAGTTTTTGTTATTTTCTATATTCTTATACATATTGCTTTGATTGATTGGTTATTTCTTAGTTTGTTTTGATTAGTTTAGTTGTTGTTGAATTGCATTTTGCTTGTAGTAAAAGTTTTATTTTTAGTGTATTTGAAAATTTTTCAAAAACCAAAAAGATTTGTTGTTGAACTTTAATTTTGATTGTTTTAGAATTCTTGTAGATTAGGAGAGTGCCCTGTTTTTACAAAAAAAAAAAAAATAGGGCATCGGCGCCCAAGCGAGCAGTGCGCGCGCGCGCCGTTGTGGTTTCACAACTCCTAGTACTAAAACCCGAGAGTTGTGCCCACTTTATGCCTACTTTGTGCCAGACGATCCGCGCGTAAGCACGCATGGCGCGCGCGCACCGATTGTCCCTGCCACATCCGCGCATAAGCACGCATGGCGCGCGCGCGCGGATTGTTTTTGCTGCATCCGCGCCCAAGCACGCATGGCGTGCGCGCGCGGATTGTACCTGCTGCATCCGTGCCTAAGCACGCATGGCGCATATGCGCGGATTTGCATCCTGTTTTTCTCCTTTCTCCTTTCTCCTTCTTTCTTCTTTCCTTCTTCTTTCTTTCTAATTTTTTTTTCTTTCTTCTTCCTCTCTTGGAAAATTTTTTTTCTTTATTTAAAAAAAAAAAAATAATAATAATAATAATAAATAATTAAAAAAAATTAAAAAAAAATAAAAAATATAATAATAATAAAAATTTTTTTTCTCTTTTCTTCCATTTTCTTTTATTGTATTTCCTTGTTTTCATTCATTGCATTTTAATTTTATTTTTGTAACTTGTTTTCCTTTTTATTTTCTAAGTTTCTTGTTTTAATAATGGTGTTGGATTCTTATATTCAATTGTTGAGAATTTCTTGGTTAATCTTGGTGCTTTGTGACTTGTTTGGCATTAATTGTAATATTCGCTCTACACACAAGATTAGTGCTTTAGTCCGTCCTGATGCATGATCCCTTGTTTTTGTACCTCATCATCATTGAGTTAGGATGGGACCAATGCTCTCATGCTTATCACTAATCTTGTTTGTGTCAATTGTTGATTAAGCTTGATGCAACATGCTCTTCATGTCATTTGCCCATGCTTTGACTTTTCTCTTGCATCAAGTATTAATTGATATGCCCTTTGTCTATATTGCTCTCTCACTTACATGCGTAGCTAACATGTAGTGAGAACCTTACTCTTAGTTGGTATTAGCCCCCGCCTATGTTCTACTTGCTTTGATATCTTTGATGTAGGCTTACTTATCCTTCTTTCTCTTTCCTTTTAGGTTGGCCACCAAGAAGGAAAGAAATGGAAAGACATCAAATGGGGCAACAAACAAGTCCTTCCGCACAACCTTTTGAAGGAACTCATCAATTGTAGCAACCTGTCCACCTTGCTCTTCTTTGCATGCACCGAGGACGGTGCAAATTTCTAAGTGTGGGGAGGTCGTCCGACCGACCTCCATGGGTAACAACTTCCTTTTTCAACACCAAATTCTTAATTTTTGTCCTTGTTAGTTAGTTGTTGCATTGCATGATAGGTTGCATGCTAGTTAGAAATTGTACATATTTTACCACTTCTTTTTATGTTAGGACTACTTGGTTAGGATGATGATTTCTTTTCCAAGAAACTGTTTTTAGGGCATCCTACCAATTTGAAATAAAAAAAATTTTTGTGTTGAACTTGCTTGAAGAATGTATTTTGGAACATGGTTTTTGAGCTAAGAACACAAGCATGTGAGTTTTGAGCCTAATTGTGTGGTTACATCTTATAACCACTTATTTTCATTCTTGTGTGCATTGTTCTCTTTCTATGATTGTGATCTTTGATTTGTTTGATTCTATATGTCCATTATTCCATGTATACATGTACTTATATGATTGAGGCCATCATTTCATTTAGCTCACTTACCCAAATAGCCTACCTTTTATCAACCATTGTTAGCCAAATTTGAGCCTATTTAATCCCTTTTGTTCTTAATGTTAGCACATCATTACCCTTAAGCGAAAAACAATAAATGTCCTTAATTTGGATCTTTGATTAGCTTAGGCTAGTGAGGGTGTGTATCATTTGGGTATGGGAACCTTGGGACATTGGTTGAGGTAAAAGTGTATTTTTTATTTTTGTTTAAAATATGAATGAAGGAAAAGGAATATAAAGAAAAAGAAATAGAAAAATAAAAGAAACAAAAAAATTGGAAAAAGAAAGCAATAAAAAAGGGAAAAACCCCAAAGTAAAGTTCAATAAAAATCAATGCATATGGAATATGAACTAAAAAGAATGTATGTGATATGTGAAAAAGTGGGAATCATGGGTAGCTAGGTACTATATTAGAATTTTATAGGTTGTTGTATGTGTTTAGTGAGAGCTTAGGCTAATCAAAGATACAAATTTCAAGCTCACTTGACCATATACATCCCACCTTGACCCTAGCCCCATTACAACCTATGAATAACTCTTCATGATGAATGTATGCATGCATTGAATAATTGTTGATTGTTAGATGAAAAACAAATCATGGAAAGCATGATTAGAAGAGAATTGAGTGATCGACTCTATACACTAGAGCGACTAGAGCGGATACACTTCCGGTGAGGGTTCGATACTCAATTCCTTGTTCCCGGCTTTCATGAGCTTTTCTTCTTGCAAGTCTATTTGAACTTCATTTTGATATTTGAATTGGTGGGATTCAAGAATCTTCATACTACTTAGCCCTACTTGATATATATTCTTGGAGATTGATTTGCTTTTGACCAAGTAGGTAGAATCATCTTGCATTTAGTTGCATTCATATAGATAGGTGCATATAGTTTATTTGCATTGAATAAATGTTCATACCCTTTTCTTGTCCTTCTTTATTCTTAGCATGAGGACATGCTTAGTTTAAGTGTGGGAAGATTTGATAAACCTCGATTTTGTGGTTTATCTTGTGCTTAATTTGAGTGGTTTTATCAACTTTTCTCACATTTATTCAATGAATTAGCATGATTTTGCAATTCTCCCTTGATTTGTGCTTAAATGTGAAAACATGCTTTTTAGGCCCAAAAATTGGTGATTTTAATTCACTTTAATTCCATTCGATGCCTTGATATGTTTGTTGAGTGATTTCAGGTTTATAAGGCAAGTATTGGATGGAAGGAATGAAGAAAAAGCATGCAAAGTGGGAGAACTCATGAAGAAATGAAGGAACCGTAAAGCTGTCAAGCCCGACCTCCTGGCACTCAATCGACCATAACATGAGCTATAAAGGTCCAAATGAGGCGGTTTCAGTTGCGTTGGAAATATAACATTCGGGGCTTCGAAATGATATAAAATTTGTCATATGTTGCTTGACGCATAGGGGCGTGCACGTGCCATGTATGCGCGCGCGCCGATAGAGCACGTGGGTCCACTTTAGTGAAATCGCCCCCAGCGATTTCTGAAGCATTTTGGGCCCAATCCAACTCATTTCTGATGCTATTGAACCCAAAGATTGAGGAGAGAATAAACCAAGTAGTCATAGTTTAGTTTTCATCATATTTTAGGGTAGAATTCTAGAGAGAGAGGCTCTCTCCTCTCTCTAGATTTTAGGGTAGTTTAGGTTTAATTTTCTTAAATCCAACTTTTAATTCTTGTTTTAATTTAGTTTCTCCTTTTAATTTCTTGTTGCTACTACTCTATTCTTCTTAGTTCTCTTGTCAATTTTACTTTTATGTCTCTTTTTATGTTCATGAACCCTTTGTTGGATTTGGATCTTTTCTTTAATAAAATTTAATGTTTGATGTTCTTTTATTGATGATTTGAGTTGTTGATTTACTTTTCTTGCAATTGGTAGTTGGTAGATTTTATTATTCTTACATGTTTACCATGCTTTCCCTTTGTACCCACCAAGTGTTTGACAAAATGCTTGGTTGGGCTTTAGAGTAGATTTTGAGCATTCTTGGCTTGGAAAGAGTAATTGGGCAATCTTGAGTCATGAAAACCCAACTTATGTTGGTGATCTAGAGTTGTTAGCTAATATTGTTTCCATTGACGCTAATCTTTTGCTAATATAATTAGTAAGTTGATTAGGACTTTTGGATTGAGATTAGCTAGTCTTATTAGACTTTCTCTCATGGAAGATAATATGATACCTTCTTCCAATATTGGAGATGACGTAATAAGATAAATTCTTGTTATTATTGTGGTATGATTGATTAGTCTTGTTTGACTTTCTCCCTATTTGTTGGAGTTGACTAAATAAGATGAATTAATAATTGCATGACTAGGATAGAAAGCCTATGATCTCAACACTTGCCATGAATGTCTCTCTTTATTACTTGCTTTCTCTTATTTACTTGCTTGATTTACTCTTCTTGTCATTTAAATTCTTGCCCCTTTATATTTTATTGCCCCTTTTATCAACCAAAACCCCCTTGCTCTTCATAGCCAATAATTAGACACTTCATTGCAATTCCTTGTGAAACGACCCGGAGTCTAAATATTCCGGTTAATTCTTATTTGGGGTTTGTACATGTGACAAAACCATATTTTAATTTGATGCGAGAGTTGTTTGTTAGTTTGGAGCTATGCTTACAATGAAATTTTTATTTCTACAAGAGAAAATCTAGACCAACAAAAATTCTTTCTATCACTAAGCAACAATGGTTAAGTGATTTACTTAGTTAGACAAACAGAAAATAGTGTTGAAAGTTCAAAGAGCATTAAACAGTAAACTCAGAATATCAGAAGACAGGCAATAAATAAGTAGGGAATAATATACGGAGAAATAGTTAAGGTTTCAGAGTTATCTATTTTTCGGATTGACTTTTCTTAATAACTATTTTAATCATGCAAGATTTAATTCATGGCAAACCATATGTGACTAAACCCTAATTCCTTAGACCTTTTTAGTCTCCTCTAACTCTCATCAACCGCCAATTCCTTGGACAATTTATTGCAATTTGAGGGTGAAGTTTAATTCTGGTTATTATGCCACAAAAATCCTAATTATCCAATTATAAGAGGATTATATGTCACGTATCATGTTAAATCCAGATAATTAGAAATTTAGGAGAATATGTTTTCAAGTTGTTGTTCAAGTAAAGAGCTTTTCCAAGTTATACAAGAACTCAACTAGAAAGAGGGTCATACTTCCGTTCCATCCAATTTCATAAAATAAAGAACGAAAACCGTTCTTGAATTAAATGAATCAAAACATGAATTGAAATACAAAAATAATAGAATCAATCCATACAATAGATAGAGCTCATAACCTTAACAGTGAAGGTTTAGTTGCTCATGGAAAAGAGTGAAAACTAGGATTCTGGTAAACTGTAAATTGGACTGAGGTAGAATAATCCCTTGAAAAGAAGTTTCTTTTTTTTTATATCTAATCCTAATTAATTTAAAATCTATTTTCTAAAACTAAAATAATATCTTTTCCTATTTTAAAAATAAAATAAAGTTTAAATCAGAATTAATTAAATAATCCGCGCTTGTAACGTGGGGACCACTTGGCTTCACTAGGATCTACGCCTAACTTGGCAAAGAGTTGCGCCTAACTTTATGCTGTTCACCACACAAGGCACCTAACTTGAATTGAAGAGGAAACAATGCACCTTACTTGAGATGGGAGTGCGCCTTACTTGAAGTAAGTAACTTTTCTTGCGTGTTGTTGTTGAGCATTGCGCCTAACTTGAGAAATCTCAAGTTAGGCGCAGTCTTGGCAGAATTGAAGGAAGAGAAGTATGAACTATTATATATCTTTAGAAAGATCTGGAAGTTGGCTTTCCAACGCCACTGGAATCATATCCATTGGACCTCTGTAGCTCGAGTTATTTAGGTTTAAGTGCAGAGAGGTCAAGGTTGACAACATCATTCATATTCTTCTCTTTTTCTGTGGAAACTCCATCAAATCCAGCCAAATGCTACCTAAAATAAATAGAATTGCACATGATTCAAAGTAGCATTCATAGTGGCTTAAAGATAATTAATTCTTGATTAAACTCAACAAATTGAATGCAACTTCACTAGGAAAAGATAGGAAAGATGCTCACACATCACAACACCAAATTTGAACTGTTGCTTGTCCTCAAGCAACCAAAACTAACACATTTTTTAGATGTGAATTTGCATGAGAGGTGAGAGTTCAATTATGCTTGTGTATCTTCTTAAAGTGGGATTTATCTATTGCAATTCTGAACAGTTTTGGCATCTCACTCTTCTTTGAATCAGATGAATGTCAATGTCATGCGGAATTAGAATCCGGATCATATTATGAGTTCTCTGATCTTTATACCTCAGTTAAATCCTTGAACACAACAGATATCCCTTAATTCTCAATTAACTGGTGCTTTGCACCTTGAGCCTAGCCGTGACTTTAAATGTTCTGTTTCAAGGGTTAATTGACACAAGAACACCACAAGCACTTAACTGGAGAACTCTTTTGAAGTTATGATTTTTCTTTCAACTACTCCCAGACAGTGATGCTCAAAGCCTTTGGCATACTCTACTAACTGCAATTGATCTCGACTCTAAATGTTCTGTCTCAAGGATTACTTGACACAAGAACAACACAAGCATATGACTAGGAAAATAACTCTTTGAGCTTTTAATCATGTCTGACCTCCCTAGTCATTGATGCTCAGAATCTTGGACCTTGCTTTTATATCCTCTCTTTTTTTAATAGAAAAAAACTAAAACAGAAAAAGAAAAGGGGGACGAGGGGGCAGAGGGAAGAGGGTGGTTTGTGTTTAAGGGAATGGGTATAGAGGCTTAGGGTGTTGAACGTGGAGAGAAGATGGGGTTATGGTTTAGGAATTGGAAGGTTGGGAAAGGGAGTGATGTCACAGTTAAACGTGTGTGGTTGTTGTGTATCCGAAGAAAGAAAGGAAGGAAGAGAGTAAGTGTTGTGCTGTGTGTGATGGAGGGTTAGAAGAGGGTTTAAATAGGAGAGGGGTTAGGGAGGTTTAATGCGGGTAGGTGGGAAGGGGAGTCACGAGTTAGTGTTGGAAGGAGGGGGAGAATATATTGGGAAGGATAGGATGGACAGGGAATCAGGAGAGGGGCTGGGGAAGAAGAAGGGTGGTCAATGGGACAGGGGAATATATAGGGAAGAGGTGCAAGTCACGGGCGGTGTTGGAAAGATAGGAAAAGATAGGGAAGATAGGGAAGGATCTTTGATTTGTTGGGGGGGGGTTGGGGCGTTAGTAATGGAGAGAGTGAGGGACCACGCCTTACTTGGATTAAGTGGCAAGGCCTTGCGCCTAACTTGGTTACACCTTCCTTCCTTGTGCCTTACTTGGATTAAATAACAAGGCCTTGCGCCTTACTTGATGCACGCCTCCTTGCTTGCGCCTTACTTGGAGTAGGGGTGGAGGCTGCGCCTTACTTGGTTGGAGGCCTTCTTTGCTGCGCCTTACTTGTATCCTCCCAAGAGTACAAGCTTCCATGGCACCTAACTTGGTTTCCTTTGTGCCTAACTCGCCATGAGTCGTCATATCTTGCACCTAACTTGAAATTCTCAAGTTAGGCGCAGACCCTCCCGAGAGTAGTGGTTCTTGATGCGTATTACGGCGCCTAACTTGAAAATTCTCAAGTTAGGTGCAGGGCCTCCCGAATGAAATTCTTCTCTGCGCGTCCTGTAATTCTGTATTTTTCTTGTTTTGTAAAACCTGTTTTGTTTCAAAGAAATTCTGCATGATCCAAACATACGTAAAACAAAGGAAAAACAGTAACAATTTCGACCAAAACTAAATGAATAACAAAATCAAACCACTAGTACTTAAAACAAAGGATACGAAAACATCGGGTTACCTCCTAACAAGCGCTTCTTTAACATCACTAGCTTGATGGTCAGTTCTGCTAATTCAGCAGATGAGTGGACCTCTGTCGATCGATCTCGCCTCCAAGATAGTGCTTCAACCTCTGGCCATTTACTGTAAATTTTCTATCAGAATTCTCTTCCTGTAATTCCACATGACCATATGGTGAAGCTCTGGTAACCACAAATGGTCCTGACCACTAGTGGTTCTTGATGCGTATTACGGCGCCTAACTTGAAAATTCTCAAGTTAGGTGCAGGGCCTCCCGAATGAAATTCTTCTCTGCGCGTCCTGTAATTCTGTATTTTTCTTGTTTTGTAAAACCTGTTTTGTTTCAAAGAAATTCTGCATGATCCAAACATACGTAAAACAAAGGAAAAACAGTAACAATTTCGACCAAAACTAAATGAATAACAAAATCAAACCACTAGTACTTAAAACAAAGGATACGAAAACATCGGGTTACCTCCTAACAAGCGCTTCTTTAACATCACTAGCTTGATGGTCAGTTCTGCTAATTCAGCAGATGAGCGGACCTCTGGCGATCAATCTCGCCTCCAAGATAGTGCTTCAACCTTTGGCCATTCACTGTAAATTTCCTGTCAGATTTCTCTTCCTGTATTTTCACATGACCATATGGTGAAGCTTTGGTGACCACAAACGGTCCTGACCACCGGGATTTCAGCTTTTCGAGAAAGAGTTTGAGCCTTGAATTATACAGAAGCACTCTCTGTCCTGGCTCAAAGACTCTGATGGCAATCTTCTTGTCATGTAATAACTTGGTTCTCTCCTTATAGAGCTTGGCATTCTCATAGGCTGAATATCTGAATTCATCAAGCTCATTCAGTTGAAGCATTCTTTTAATTTCTGCAGCCTCTGAATCAAGATTCAGATACCTGATTGCCCAGTAAGCTTTATGCTCCAGCTCAACTGGCAAGTTACAGGCTTTGCCATAGACCAACTGATAAGGGAACATGCCAATAGGAGTCTTGTAAGCTGTTCGGTATGCCCAGAGAGCATCATCAAGCTTCCTAGACCAGTCCTTTCTTGAAACACTGACGGTCTTTTCTAGAATCCACTTAAGTTTCCTGTTGAAAACTTCAACCTGTCCACTTGTCTGAGGGTGATAGGGGGTTGCCACTTTATGACGGACTCCATATCTCTGCTAAAGAGAGTCCAGCTGTCTGTTACATAAGTGACTTCCTCCGTCACTAATGAGTGTCCTCGGGACACCAAACCGGATAAAAATATATCTCTGAGGAAAGTTCATCACTACTTTGGCATCATTGGTGGGTAGAGCCACAGCTTCCACCCACTTGGACACATAATCAACTGCCACTAGAATGTAGTTGTTTAAATGTGAGGGAGAGAAGGGTCCCATGAAATTGATACCCCACACATCAAACAACTAAACCTCAAAAATCTCCTGCTGTGGCATTTCATGGTTGGCAGGGAGATTCATGGCCTTTTCACATCTGCCACAGTGCTTCATAAATTCTCTTAAGTCCCTGAAGAGGGTCGGCCAGTAGAACCCGCTCTGAAGGACCTTTGTAGGTGTCCTTTCACCAACAAAGTGGCCTCCATAATCAGAACCATGACAGTGCCAAATAATCTGCTATTTTTTCTCCTCCGGGACACCTCTCTAAATTAGACCATCTGAACACCTTTCAAAAAGGTACGGTTCCTCCCAAATGTAGTACTTTGCATCAGTCAATAGCTTCTTTACTTGCTACCTACTGTACTCCTTTGGAATAAAATTCATGGCTTTGTAATTCGCAATGTCTGTAAACCATGGAGCCTGCTGAATAAAGAACAATTGCTCATCCAGAAACGTCTCAGTCACAGCTGTGGGTGGTTGTACTCCTGCTTCAGGTTCAATTCTGGAGAGATGGTCAGCTACTTGATTTTCTGACCCTTTCCTGTCTTTCATTTCAATATCAAACTGCTGAAGGAGTAACACCCATCTGATTAATCTTGGTTTAGAGTCCTGCTTGGTTAGAAGGTACTTCAAAGCAACATGATCAGTATAAACAATAACCTTAGAACCAATTAAATAGGACCTAAACTTATCAACAGCATACACAATAGCTAATAATTTTTTTCTGTAGTTGTGTAATTCTTTTGGGCATCATTTAACACACGACTGGCATAGTAAATGACATGTATAAGCTTACCATGCCTCTGTCCTAAAATAGCTCTTATAGCAAAGTCACTAGCATCACATATCAATTCAAATGGTAAATCCCAGTCAGGGGGAGCTATAATAGGAGCAGAGGTAAGGTTTTCTTTCAGAGTTTCAAAAGCATGCAAACATTCAGCATCAAACACAAAAGGAACATCAACAACCAACATGTTGCTCAATGGTTTAGCAATTTTAGAAAAGTCCTTTATAAATCTCCTATAAAATCCTGCATGACCCAAGAAACTCCTGACTGCCTTAACATTAGCTGGTGGTGGTAATTTTTCAATTACCTCCACCTTTGCTCTGTCAAGCTCAATCCTCCCCTTACTTGAAATTCGGCGTCCAAGAACAATGCCTTCTGTAACCATAAAATGGCATTTTTCCCAATTTAAAACAAGGTTTGATTCTTGACACCGTTTCAAGACAAGAGAAAAATGCTCAAGGCAGGATTCAAAAGAATTACCAAAAATAGAAAAATCATCCATAAATACCTCAATGAACTTTTCAACCATGTCAAAGAAAATTGAAAGCATACACCTCTGAAAAGTTGCTGGAGCATTACAAAGTCCAAATGGCATTCTCCTGTAGTCAAATACTCCAAAGGGGCATGTGAATGCTGTTTTCTCTTGATCTTGAGGGTCCACTGCAATTTGGTTATATCCAGAATATCCATCTAGAAAATAATAAAAAGCATGACCAGCTAACCTCTCAAGCATCTGATCAATGAAAGGCAGGGGGAAATGATCCTTCCTTGTAGCAGTGTTGAGCCTCCTGTAGTCCATACACATTCTCCAACCTGTGACTGTTCTTGTAGGAATAAGCTCATTCTTTTCATTCTTGATCACTGTCATCCCTCCTTTCTTGGGAACTACCTGCACAGGACTTACCCAAGGACTGTTAGAAATAGGGTAAATAATACATGCTTCTTATAATTTTATTACCTCTTTTTGGACCACCTCTTTCATAGTTAGATTGAGTCTCCTTTATGGTTGCACAACTGGTTTAGCATCATCTTCAAGGAGGATCTTGAGCATACACTTGGTTGGACTAATCCCCTTCAAGTCACTAATGGTCCACCCAAGAGCTGTTTTATGGCTCCTGAGCACTGAAATAAGTGCCTCTTCCTCTTCAGGCTTCGGGGAAGAGCTAATAATCACCGGATATGAATCATTTTCACCTAAGAATACATATTTTAGAGAAGGAGGTAAAGGTTTGAGCTCAAGCTTGGGGGCTTCCTCCTCTACTTTAGGCGTGTGAACCATAGCCTTCTGGGGTGGTGAATCATCAACTTCCATTAATTCATACTCAGAAATAGGATCCAGAATATCATCAAGCACCTCAGCTTTCAGTACCTCTTGAACAAGTGGTTCAATAACATCTATTTTCATACACCCTTCAGAATCATTAGGGTGCTTGAGAGCTTCAAAAACATTGAGGACCACCTGCTCTTCATTGACCCTCAGGATTAATTCACCCTTTTGCACATCAATCAGAGCTCTACCTGTAGCTAAAAATGGTATACCAAGTATAATAGAGGATTTTACCTCCTCTTCCATGTCTAATATAACAAAATCAACAGGAAAAATAAATGGTCCTACTTTCACAAGTAAATCCTCAACAACACCCACAGGTAATTTAATAGAAAGATCAGCAAGTTGAAGAGAAATACGAGTGGGTTTTACCTCCTCAATTTGAAGCTTTTTCATCACTGAAAGTGGCATTAGATTGATGCTAGCTCCAAGATCACATAAAGCTCTCTGAATGGTGACATCTCCAATGGTGCAAGGAATTACAAAGCTCCCTGGATCTGGCATTTTCTCAGGAAGGTTGTGTTGAATTATGGCACTACATTCCTTGGTTAACACCACTGTTTCTTGTTCCTTCCAATTCCTCTTGTGGGTCAACAACTCTTTCATAAATTTAGCATAGAGAGGCATTTGCTCAAGAGCCTCTGCAAAAGGAATGTTGATCTATAGCTTCTTGAAGACATCTAAAAATTTAGAAAATTGCTTTTCTTTGGAAGCCTTTTGAAGCCTCTGAGGATATGGCATTTTTGGCTTGTATTTAGGAGCCTTTGGCAATGTAGGATAAGTGTCAAGAGAGTCAGGGAATGGGTTGTTTGCACGCTTTGGAGGGGTGTGCTCCACTTCTTCCGTCTTCTCCTCTGGAGCTTCTTTTTCAACTAACTCTCCATTGACCTTGGTCTCAGAGCCAGCTACTTTACCATTTCTCAATTGAATAACCTTGCAGTCTTCTCTTGGGTTCACCACTGTATCACCTGAAAATGTACTTGCAGACCTCTCAGGTATTTGCTTGCTCAGTTGGCCCAATTGCACCTTTAAGTTTCTAATGGAGGCTCTGGTTTCTTGCATAAAACTCCTCATCATCTCCCAATTAGAATCTTCTTGGGATTTAGAATTTGCCTACGGAGGTGATTGTTGTTGATGAGACTGAAATTGGCAGTTATTGTGATTGTTCTGTTGGAAGCCGCCCTGAGAATTATTGTTGAAATTCTGAGGTCTCTGAGGTTGGTCCCTCCACCCAAAATTTGGGTGATTTCTCCACCCCTGATTTATGTCTTAGAATATGGATCATTATTGGGATTTCTAGGACCACTCCCCATGTAATTGACTTGTTCAGAAGAGGATTGAGTATAATCATAATTATCATTTTGCACAAAATAACTTGTCATGTCATAAGAGACTTCTTGAGGTGGATTTTTGGTGTTGATAGCTGAGACTTGCATTCCACCAATCTGTTGAGTAAGTAGATTTATTTGCTTAGACATAAGCTTGTTCTGGGCAAGAATAGCATTTAGATCTTCTACTTCTATAACACCCTTCTTCTGAGGAGCCTTAGAGTTTACAGGATTCCTGTTAGATGAGTATAAATATTGGTTCCTAGTAACCAATTCAATAAGCTCAATAGTCTCCTCTGGTGTCTTCTTCTTGTGCAATGAACCACCTATAGAATTGTCTAAGCACATCTTGGACATTTCATCCAAAACTTTATAAAAGATATCTAGTTGGGTCCATTTGGAGAACATGTCCAGAGGGTATTGCCTAGTTAATAGCTTGTATCTCTCCCAAGCTTCATAAAGAGTTTCACCATCCTTCTGCCTGAAAGTCTTAACCTCCACCCTAAGCTTAGTCAGCTTCTTTGGTGGGAAAAATTTAGTAAGATACTCAGTAACAACCTTGTCCCAAGTATCCAAACTCTCCTTGGATTGGGAATCTAGCCATAGCTTTGCTCTATCCCTCAGAGCAAATGAGAAGAGCATGAGTTTGTACACCTTAGGATTCACTCCATTTGTCTTCACAGTATCACAAATCTGCAGAAAATTAGAAATAAATTGATTTGGATCTTCTTGGGAAAGACCATGATACTGGCAGTTTTGTTGTACCAGGGTGACCAATTGTGGCTTCAACTCAAAGTTGTTCGTAGCTATAGGAGGCACCACAATGCTTTTTCCATAAGATCTGCAGTAGGAGCAGAGTAAGAGCCAAGCACTCTCCTTTGTTGCTCATTCCCATTCGAATTAGCCATGTTGGCATTAGCAGCATTATTAGGATCCATAGTAGATTCTGCAACCTTGTAAAGTTTGGCTTGTTGCAAACATCGCCTGAAAGTCCTTTTAGGTTCAGGATCAAAGTCTAAGAGAGGTTCCTTGTCTCTGTTCCTGCGCATACCCAGACAGAAGATAAGAAAGGATGGAACTCTCTACTTCAGAGTGCAGAGAATTCCTAGTGAGGTACCCTGTATAAAGAGATAAAAATACTGAATAAAACAAACACTAAAATTCCAAAATTACTATTAAAATTAAGACAAAAAAATTTGAAATTATTTGGCAAATTAAATAAGAAAAATTAAAATAAGACTAACTAGAAAACACCAAACTTAATTTCAGAAATTAAGAAAAATACTAGTAAAAGCAAAAAGGAAGTAAAAAGAAAACAGGGGCAGGGGGTTAATGAACGAAAAGGAAGAGAAGTTAAAGGAAAAAAATGAAAAATAAAAATTAATAATACTAAAACAAAACTAATTAAAAGAAAAATTATCTAATATAAGCAATCAAACAACGAATAGTTGTCAATCACAATCAATCCTTGGCATCGGCACCAAAAACTTGGTGCAGAATTTATAACCCACAAACTAACCGGCAAGTGTACCGGGTCGTACCAACTAGTACCTCAAGTGAATGAGGGTCGATCCCACGAGGGTTGATGGACGAAGCAACAATAATTAAGTGATTTACTTAGTTAGACAAACAGAAAATAGTGTTGAGAGTTTAAAGAGCATTAAACAGTAAACTCAGAATATCAGAAGACAGGCAATAAATAAGTAGAGAATAATATATGGAGAAACAGTTAAGGTTTCAGAGTTATCTATTTTCTGGATTGACTTTTCTTAATAACTATTTTAATCATGCAAGATTTAATTCATGGCAAACCATATGTGACTAAACCCTAATTCCTTAGACCTTTTTAGTTTCCTCTAACTCTCATCAACCGCCAATTCCTTGGTCAATTTATTCCAATTAGAGAGTGAAGTTTAATTCTGGTTATTATGCCACAAAAATCCTAATTATCCAATTATAAGAGGATTATATGTCACGTATCCCGTTAAATCCAGATAATTAGAAATTTAGGAGAATATGTTTTCAAGCTGTTGTTCAAGTAAAGAGCTTTTCTAAGTTATACAAGAACTCAACTAGAAAGAGGGTCATACTTCCGTTCCACCCAATTTCATAAAATAAAGAATGAAAACAGTTCTTGAATTAAATGAATCAAAACATGAATTAAAATACAAAAACAATAGAATCAATCTATACAATAGACAGAGCTCCTAACCTTAACAATGAAGGTTTCGTTGCTCATGGAAAAGAGTGAAAACTAAGATTCTGGTAAACTGTAAATTGGACTGAGGTGGAATAATCTCTTGAAGAGAAGTTTTTTTTTTCTTTTATATCTAATTCTAATTAATTTAAAATCTATTTTCTAAAACTAAAATAATATCTTTTCCTATTTTAAAAATAAAATAAAGTTTAAATCAGAATTAATTAAATAATCCGTGCCTTATAACGTGGGGACCACTTGGCTTCACTAGGATCCACGCCTAACTTGGCAAAGAGCTGCGCCTAACTTCATGCTGTTCACCACACAAGGCCCTAACTTGAACTGAAGAGGAAACAATGCGCCTTACTTGAAGTAAGTAACTTCTCTTGCGTGTTGTTGTTGAGCAATGCGCCTAACTTGAGAATTCTCAAGTTAGGCGCAGTCCTGGCAGAATTGATGGAAGAGAAGTATGGACTATTATATATCGTTGGAAAGATCTGGAAGTTGGCTTTCCAACGCCACTAAAATCATGTCAATTGAACCTTTGTAGCTCGAGTTATTCAGGTTTGAGTGCAAAGAGGTCAGGGTTGACAACATCATTCACATTCTTCTCTTTTTCTGCGAAAACTCCATCAAATCCAGCCAAATGCTACCTAAAATAAACAGAATTGCACACGATTCAAAGTAGCATTTATAGTGGCTTAAATATAATTAATTCTTGATTAAACTCAACAAATTGAATGTAACTTCACTAGTAAAATATAGAAAAGATGCTCACGCATCAATGAGTGCTTGCGCTAAACGCCCAGGTCCGCGTTTAGCGCCAGCATGGTAGATTCATTTTTCTTCTCTTTTCTTGCACACAAACTCTGCCAAACTGATCCAAACTTCATCTGAAATGATTAAAATACCAAAGCAACTCAAAGTAGAATCCATAGAGGTTTTAAACACTAAAATAAAAATTAAAACTCATTTAATTCTAACTTAAAATAAACAGAAAATAGAGAAAAGGTGTCCACGCATCACAACACTAAACTTAAACTGTTGCTTGTCCTCAGGCAACTAAAAACAATATAGAACTAAGAAGAGAAATCGCCTAAGACTTGAGTGTTCATTTAAGCTCCTAAGCAATTACTGAGTGGGGTTAATAACACTGTGATTCTGAATAGGTTTGGCATCTCACTATCCTTTGAAGCTCAGAAATGTTGATGCCTTTCAGACTAGAATTTGGATGATATTATGGATTCTCTTCCTTTTTAACTTCTGATTAATCCTTGAACACAACTTTTTTTTTTTATCTTTTTCTTGGTGCTTTGCACCTTAAGCCCAACCATGACTCTAAGTGTTTTGTCTCAAGCTTAACTTGATACAAGAACACCACATATGTTTAACTGGGGAACTCCTTGAGTACTAATTTCTCTTTTACTCACTTCCAGACAGTGGTGCTCAAAGCCTTTGGCATACTCTGCATTTGCATTTGGTCTTGACTCTTAATGCTCCGTCTCAAGGATTACTTGACACATTCACATCACAAGCATATGGCTAGGAAAACAACTCTTTAAGTTTTTAATCATACTTGACCTTCCTAGCCATTGATGCTCAGAGCCTTGGACTTTACTTTTTATTATTTTTTTGCTGTTTCTTTTGCCTCAAGGATAATTTTTCTTGTTTAATTTAGAGAATCCATAATACTTCTCTAAATTCATGTACCTCAAGACTCAACATTCTCAACTTCAAAATTAATTATGCACTATTTATTCATGAATTCAAAATCATAGATAATACCACCACTTCAAAGTAAATAAGACAATGCAAAATATATAACTCAAGCTCTCATGCAATTACATCATTTTTCTTCTCTCTTTTTTTTTTCAAGCTTGATGAGCAATACATGAGACACTTTTCAACAGAAACATAAAACACTAACTAATCAACTAAACTAGAGAAAGTGGAAATACTACTGATCATGCAAAGAAATTCAAACTGATAATAGAAAAACAAGATAAATAACTGAAAAAATAGGAAATAGATAAAGCAGCAGATAGTAAAACTTAACCACCTCAGTCCTGGTAGGTGCTCCCTCCGGAGAATCCTCTCTGGCACTTCAGCTCCTCTAACTCTCGCCTCTGGCTCTGCTATTCCTCCATTAGCTGATGGAGGAGGGTAGAGTGGTCCTGATACTCTATCCTTAACTAATTGACTAATAATGTCAGCTGCACAATAGATGTAGTCAACTGATCTCAACACTCATGAGGAGGAAAATAATATCTCTGAGGCATCTCAGGCTGCTCCAGCTGAGGAGGGGGAACTGACTCCTGAGGTGGTGCTCATCCTAACTCCTTGGCATACTCTATACCCCTCCTAGTGATCGGTCGGTCAACGTCAATGGAGGTGTCTCGGTCAATGTGGATGCGAGCAGCCTCACACAAGTAGAAGATGAGATGAGGGAAGGCTAGTCTAGCAGAAGTGAAGACCTTTGCGGCTATGTTGTACAGCTCCTGAGGGATCACAAGCTGCACATCCACCTCATTACCGAGCATGATGCAGTAAATCATCACAGCTCGGTCAATAGTAACCTCGGACCGGTTACTCGTAGGAATGATAGAGCGATGAATGAACTCCAACCACCCCCAAGCAACCGGCTTTAGATCATGCCTTCCCAACTGGTATGGTTGCTGACGTTAGGATTTTTGCCAGTAAAGAATGTCATAAAAACAGTCGCGTTGTAGATATAGTCTCTAAACCGACAAAAATCCCTTCGTACAAACGTTTTTGGTTGTCACAAGTAACAAATCCGTTTTTAAAATTGATAACCGAGTATTTAAACCTCGGGTCGTCTTCTCAAGGAATTGCAGGGAGGTATGTTCTTATTATTGGTTATGAAGATTGTAAATTGGGGGGTTTTGGAAGTAAGGAAGCAGTATGTTGCACAAAAAGAATAAAATAAAATCGTAATAATAAAATAAACTCTTGGCAAGGTATGAAGACTGGAGGTCCTATCCCAGTTATCCTTATCAATTGTAATGAGAATTGGATTTTTCTCCCACTTTATTAACCTCTAACTATGAAGGTAAGTTAAGTGGATGAATTAATTCTTGAAAAATTCCAATTCTCAATCAACAATGAGTTTGATAACTCAAGAGTCACCAATTATTTAACCAAAGCCAAAAGGAAAATATCTAAATTAAATTAAAAGTAAAACAATCTTAAATCTGAAATACCTCAAATAATATTAATTAAGAAAATCATAACATGAATGTAGCATAAGCCAAATAGGCAACATAACTAATATAAGCATTAAAGTATCTGAAAGTAAGAGATAAATATAAAGTAAAAGAACGTTGAACCTGGGATTGAGAGTCACTCCTAAAACTAAGAGAAATCCTAAATCATAATCCTAAGAGAGAGGAGAGAACCTCTCTCTCTAAAAACTACATCTACTCCTAAAATTGTGAATATGAGAGCCTCCTTATGAATGGATGCAATCTCCCACTTTATAGCCTCTAATCTGTGTTTTCTGGGCCGCGAACTGGGTTGAAAACAGTCCAGAATTCGCTGGTTTCGAATTTTGCCACGCTGGATTTCCGTCATTGCGACGCGGCCGCATGGATCACGCGGTCGCGTCGCCTAGCGTCAGAGAAACTATAACATATTATATATTAAATCGAAGCCCCGGACGTTAGCTTTATAACGCAACTAGAACCGCGTCATTTGGACCTCTGTAGCTAAAGTTATAGCCGTTTGAGTGCAGAGAGGTCAGGCTGGACAGCTTAGCAATTTCTCCAACTTCTTGCATTCCTTCCACTTTTGCATGCTTTCTTCCCATCCTTCAAGCCATTCCTACCTTATAATATCTGAAATCACTTAACACACATATCAAGGCATCTAATGGTAATAAGAGAGGATTAATAATAAGCAAATATAAGATCAAAGAAGCATGTTTTCAATCATAGCACAAAATCATAAAGGAAATATAAAACCGTGCAAATATTATGAATAAGTGGGTAAAGAGTTGATAAAATCCACTCAATTGAGCACAAGATAAACCATAAAATAGTGGTTTATCAACCTCCCCACACTTAAACACTAGCATGTCCTCATGCTAAGCTCAAGAGAAACTATAAAGATGAAGAGGAATGGTAGGATGTATGAAATGCAACCTATAAATGCAACTACATGCTAAGATGTTTCTTCCTACTTGGTTAAAAATAAATAAGTTCTCCAAGACAAAAATAATTCAAATTTCACTAATTCAAAAAAAGACAAGTAAACTTGTAAGAAGATAGCTCATAAAAGCAGGGAACATAGAATTTAAGCGTTGAACCCTCACTGGTAGTATATATCACTCTAATCTCTCTAGTGTCTAGGGTCAATCACTCTACTCTTCTCTAATCATGCTTTCTAAACCTTGTTCTTCATCTAACCAATCAACAAATATTTAGCATACCAATGCAAACATCATAAGGTCTTTTCCAAGGTTGTAATGGGGCTAAGGTGAAAGTAAGGGTATATACAAGGCTAAGTGAGCTAGTAAAGTGAATCCTTGAGTAGTCTAAGATCTCACCTAACATGTACATACTCTATAAAAATTTTAAAATCATACCTAGCTACCCTAATTCCCACTTTTGTATGATTCCCATACTCACGTACCAAATTTTTCTTTTTTATTTATCACATGTGCATTGATTTTTTTCATTAACTTAACATTGGGGTATTTTTGTCCCCTTATTTATTTTATATATATAATTTCTATCTTAAGCTAACCAAAGATTCACTTGGGATTTTTAATTTGTTTTTCTGCTTAAGGCTAGTAATGTGGTTATAGAATAAGAGGGGATTAAAAGCTCAAGGGGCTAACAAAGGTGATGTAAAAGGTAGGCTTATTTGGGATAAGTGAGTTAATAACAAATAATGGCCTCAATCATATGCAAGCATGTAAATATACTAAATAATGGACATATAGAATGGAACAAAGCAAAGATTGCAATTATAGAGATGAAAATACACAGGAATAAAAATTTATGGTTAAATAATGTAACCATATAAATAAGCTCAAAATCTCACAGGTTGTGTGTTCTTTAGCTCAAAAACCATGTTCCAAATACAACTTCAAACAAGTTTTAACATAATTTTTTTTTCAATTTAAATTAGTGAAATTTTTCAAAGATAGGGTCTTAAAAGAATTTTATTACTTTAACCAAGTAGTAACTAAATGCATAAAATCAAACAAATATGCAAATGCAACAATGAACTAACAAATAAAATAAAATATTGGTGTTGAAACAGAAAGGTACTAACCCATGGAGATCGGTATCGACCTCCCCACACTTAAAGATTGCACCGTCCTCGGTGCATGCGAAGATGTGCAAGTGGACGGGTTGCTTCAACTGATGCTCTTCTCATCAAGGAATGTGAGTATGAACTTGTTTGTCTCTCCCATTAAGAAGCTTTTCCTCTCCCTTTGTGGTGGCCATCCTGAAAGAAGAGGGAAAAGAAAAAGTAACCCAAAAAAGATAGAAAATAAATAAATAAAATATGGGTGTTAATGCCAGATAATAAGGGTCTCAATTACATGGTAGCTACAACATGCAAGTGAGAAAACAATAGAAGTACATGGCAGATCAAGAGTGCAAAAATTTGCAACAATGGGAGGAGAGAGTGGGTAATGAAAGACAATGTAAGTTCGTGGCAATGCAAATGAAGTGCAAGTATTATAAAAGATTGGCATTGGCAGATAATTAATATCATCACACAGTGTAAAACAAGTTATTAAGCACCAAAGTAATTCAAGAAAAGATGTAACAGTTGAATAAGAACTTTTGAACACCAAAATTAATAAATTTAAAAAAATAAAAATATGCAATGAATGAAAGTATGCAAATAATTAAATAAAATAGAATGGGAGTGAGAGAAAATAAGAGAGGAAGAAGAAAGAAATAAGAAAAGATAAGAGAATAAGGATTCGGAGAAGAAAAGATAAGAAAATTGACACTAATCTGGATAGGTTGTGCGACGCTGGCGACGCGGTCGCGTGGGTGACGCGGTCACGTGGTGCGCAATAAGGTTAGGTGACGCGGACGCGTGGGGCACATGATCGCGTGACTTGATTTGTGCTAGTGGCGCGAGTGCAGCCTCGCGGTCACACAACTCTCTGTTCAAAACTTAGTATTGCCAGAATCCTGGGTGACGCGATCGCGTGGGGGACGCGATCGCGTGAGTGGCCATCATGGGGATATGACGCGGACGCGTGGGGCACGCGTTCGCGTGGTGAGGCTTGGGCTTTCAGCACGATTCCAGCCCAACTCCCGCTCAACTTTCGGCCATGCACCCTTTGACGTCAAAATCCAGGTCACGCGGCCGCGTGGGGTACGCGATCGCGTGGGAGGCCAGTATTCCCCTTGCGACACGGACGCGTCAGCGATGGGGTCGCGTGGGACGAATTGTGCCACTGGCACACATCCAGCCTTGCTCCAGCGTGACTCTCTGTTCGTTTTTATTTTTTTCTTCTCTCCTTGCGACGCGGACGCGTCGCTGATGTGGTCGCGTCGCGTGCTCGCTTTTTTTTTTATCTGAAAAATGAAGATGCAGAATGCAGTGTTAATATAAATATGATACAAAACTCCAGGTTCAATAAAATAAAATAAAACTCAAAAACAAATAAAACTAAATAAAAATGAAAAATGAATGATCATACCATGGTGGGTTGTCTCCCACCTAGCACTTTTAGTTAAAGTCCTTAAGTTGGACATTTGATAAGCTTCCTGTTATGGTGGCTTATGCTTGTATTCATCCAGGAATCTCCACCAATGTTTGTATCTCCAGTAATCTCCGGGGTCCCAAACTAGGCGTAGAAAGCCTTCAAGTAAGTTAAAGCAAGTGACCAGGCCCCAAGAGTGTTGATTACCGGGATGAATTCCGGGGTCCCAAATCTTGCTTTTGCACCCGTCTTTAAGTTGATTATCATGATTCCATCCAGGTGGTTCAGCTTTAGAATTCTCACTGAAGCGTCCAAACAACTTCCTAGACCCATTCAATTGAGCTTTACACCAACCTTTGCATTTAAACTTAAAGCTTCCAACCATGATGAACCTTGCAGGACAATTCTTACCACTGGCCATCTTCCTCTTACTCTTAATGCAACAAAGAGCTCTAAGTTGACCATCCGTCTCCAGTAGCCTATATTCAAGTGGGATTAGAAAGCTAAGGGATATGAATTTTACCCACTTGAATGTTGTGAAGGATGATGGCAACTTAGGGGGAGGGGTTTCCAACAACTTTGGCAAGGTAATTTCAAGCTCCACTCCCTTGTGCTCCTCTTTGACATCTTCTACCTCTTGATCAACCTCTACAAAATCTTCAACCATGATCTGCCTTGGAGGTTGTACGCTCTTCTCAACATCAACATCAAACACCGTGGAAGGAGGCTCTGTGACTGGACTTTCCAATGGAGGTACAACATCTCTTAAGTCTGCAACCACTTTTTCCTTTTTAATAATTGCTTCTTTGTCCAGTTGTTTAAGTATAAAATCGTACTCATCCTCGATGTTTTTCTTTCTATGACAACTCCTTTCAACTATTCTTTCATCTTCAAGGGTCTCTCTTACCCTTACCCGTAGGGCCTCCTCTAGCTCTTTATGAAGTATGGATTCGCGAAGATGATTCCTTCTTTCCTGTTCCATATCAATAGCTTAATTGGGGTCATCTTGCTCTTGGATTGATGGATGTGGGTGCTCTTCCATGGATGGTGGTGATGGGATGGAGAGATTATTCTGTGGTTGACAAGGAAGTGCACTAGAGCTTGAGGGTTGATTGTTGAAGGTATTTGGTGGTCTGAATTGGGTGAAGAGAGCTTGTATAGTAGAGTTTAGATTGGCAAGTACTTTCTCCATGGAGGTTTGGGGTAGATAGGAGGGTTCATTTGGTTCATAAGGTGGTTGGTATGGTGGATGAGGGTTAGGGTTATATGGAGGTGAATGGTGGAAAAGGGCTTGTGAGTATGGTGGTCCCAAGTTGTGTTGAGGAGGTTCATAGGCATATGATGGTGGTTGTTGATAGTCCATTGGAGGTGGTTGTTGCCATGAGGGTTGATCAAGTCCTTGTGGCTCCTCCCATCTTTGATTGTTCCAACCTTGATGCCTGTTCTAACAACTAAGAACAGCTTGAAGGTCAAGATGAACGTGAAGAACAACTTGAAGATCAAGATGAACACTAAGAATAAATTTTTAAAAAAATTTTTTTTAATAACTAAATAAAAACAAATAACCTCTTAATTTATGGAAAACAAAAATAAAAACAAAAATAAAAACAAATAAACAAGCAAAAATCAAAAAAATATTTACAATAACCAATAATAAGGCACACGTTTGCAATTCCCCGGCAACGGCGCCATTTTGACGTTAGGATTTTTGCCAGTAAAGAATGTCATAAAAACAGTCGCGTTGTAGATATAGTCTCTAAACCGACAAAAATTCCTTCGTACAAATGTTTTTTGTTGTCACAAGTAACAAACCCCTTTTTAAAATTGATAACCGAGTATTTAAACCTCGGGTCGTCTTCTCAAGGAATTGCAGGGAGGTATGTTCTTATTATTGGTTATGAAGATTGTAAATTGGGGGTTTTGGAAGTAAGGAAGCAGTATGTTGCACAAAAAGAATAAAATAAAATAGTAATAATAAAATAAACTCTTGGCAAGGTATGAAGACTGGAGGTCCTATCCCAGTTATCCTTATCAATTGTAATGGAATTGGATTTTTCTCCCACTTTATTAACCTCTAACTATGAAGGTAAGTTAAGTGGATGAATTAATTCTTGAAAAATTCTAATTCTCAATCAACAATGAGTTTGATAACTCAAGAGTCACCAATTATTTAACCAAAGCCAAAAGGGAAATATCTAAATTAAATTAAAAGTAAAACAATCTTAAATCTAAAATACCTCAAATAATATTAATTAAGAAAATCATAACATGAATGTAGCATAAGCCAAATAGGCAACATAACTAATATAAGCATTAAAGTATCTGAAAGTAAGAGATAAATATAAAGTAAAAGAACGTTGAACCTGGGATTGAGAGTCACTCCTAAAACTAAGAGAAATCCTAAATCATAATCCTAAGAGAGAGGAGAGAACCTCTCTCTCTAAAAACTACATCTACTCCTAAAATTGTGAATGTGAAAGCCTGTTGATGAATGGATGCATTCCCCCACTTTATAGCCTCTAATCTGTGTTTTCTGGGCCGCGAACTGGGTTGAAAACAGTCCAGAATTCGCTGGTTTCGAATTTTGCCACGCTGGATTTCCGTCATTGCAACGCGGTCGCATGGATCACGCGGTCGCGTTGCCTAGCGTCAGGGAAACTATAACATATTATATATCAAATCGAAGCGCCGGACGTTAGCTTTCCAACGCAACTAGAACCGCGTCATTTGGACATCTGTAGCTAAAGTTATAGTCGTTTGAGTGCAGAGAGGTCAGGCTAGACCGCTTAGCAATTTCTCCAACTTCTTGCATTCCTTCCACTTTTGCATGCTTTCTTCTCATCCTCCAAGCCATTCTTGCCTTATAATATCTGAAATCACTTAACACACATATCAAGGCATCTAATGGTAATAAGAGAGGATTAATAATAAGCAAATATAAGATCAAAGAAGCCTGTTTTCAATCATAGCACAAAATCAGGAAGGAAATATAAAACCGTGCAAATATTATGAATAAGTGGGTAAAGAGTTGATAAAATCCACTCAATTGAGCACAAGATAAACCATAAAATAGTGGTTTATCAGTTGCCCCTTGGAATCACGCCTCCACTGTGCTCTAGGAAGGCATATATTAGTGAGGATCTGGTCCAGTCTCTGATCAATGTTGACCCTCCTAGTGTAAGAGTAAGGGTCATCTCTAGATAGTGGTAACTGAAGTATATCCCTCACCCTCTCTGGATCGAACTCTATGATCCTCCCTCGGACCATAGTGCGTCAGTTCTTTGGGTCGAGGTTCATGCCCTTGAGATGCTTGTAAGTTACCCAAGCATTGTCATAAAATTCCCTGACCATCAGAACACCCACATCAGTCACAGGATTGCACAGAACTCCCCAACCCATCCTCAGAATTTGTTCCCGGATCTCCGGATATTCATCCGGTTGCAAATCAAATCGAACCTCCGAGATCACCTTCTTTTTGCTCACAACTTCGTTAAAGTGATCCTTGTGAGTCTTGGAGAAGAACCGGTTATAGTCAACTGGACCAGTAGCAGGATCCTTCTCCTTTCTCTTCCTTGAAGAGGATTCTCTAGTTTTTGGTGCCATATGAAAAATAATAGAAATGGAAAAGCGGAGTGCCCCTAACACCAAACTTAAAGCTTTTGCTCATCCCCAAGAAAAGAAAAATAGAAATAATAGATAAAAAGAGATAGAAAAAATGGAAAAAATATGGATGTATGAAGGGAAGAGAGAGAGAGGTACGAAGAGTTAGGGTATATGGAATTGAGAAGGAAACAAAAATAATGGAGATAGAGAGGTTAAAAGAAAGGAAAGGAGGTGAAGCAAGTGAGTTGGTTGTTGTGGTGAGGTAAAAGTAAAAAGAGAATAGTGGATATAAAAGGAGAGGGAGGGGGTTCGAGTATGAGGGAGGGGATGGGGTAAATAAAAATTTTGGAATTGAATTGAATGGGGAGGGGGTAACAGTTGGGGAATGGGTAAGAGAGATTTGGTGGAATTGATGGGATTTGATAGGGTAATGGAAGGTGTGGTTGGTATAAGGGAGATGGAATGGGGATGGGAAGGTGGGAAGGGGGGAAATAGGGAATGGGGGTGTGGATTGAATGGTCAAGTGGGGTGGGACCTGCTGGTTTTACCGTTTTCAATGTGCAAACCTTTTTCTTCGAATTCAATTCTAGGTTACTGGACTAAATGCCAACTCTGGCGTTTAACGCCACAGCGCTTTGCAAAACGTGACATTCAGGACGCTAAGTGCCCATGTGGCGTTGAGCGCCTTATGAAGCATGTGCTCCTTGGGTTTTGTGCCATCCAAGGCATTAAACGCCCTCCTTGGCATTTAACGCCAGGACCCTAGCTGCCAATTCAGGCGCTAAACGCCCAGCCTGGCATTTAACACCTAAATCGTCGTAATTCCACCTCGATTTGCCTGCTCCTCGGCACTGAACACCCAACCTAGCGTTTATCACCACCCATCAGAGAGCTTCTTGATAACTGTGCCATGTCTGGCACTGAACGCCTATCCTGCCGTTTAGCGCCAGAGCACTCAAGTAAAATACTCCTCAATGTGTTCTATCTCTCTTCCAGATTCCTTCTGTTCCTATTCTAAGCACTTTGCATGACCACAAACATTATTAAACCAAGGACAAACTAAGAATAATCATAAAAAGTGACTAAAAAAATGAAAATCAGACTGAGTGTGAAATTAAAGGATACTAAGTGTTGGGTTACCTCCCAACAAGCGCTTCTTTACCGTCACTAGCTTGACGGTCAGCTCTGTTAAAGCGAGGGTTGATCATAGTGCTTTAGCTCCTCACCTCTAATTGTGAATCTTTTTCTTGTGTTCTTGTGGATTAACTCAATATGATCAAGAGATAGGATCCTGTTCATCGTACGAGGCAAGATTGGGCTTTTAGTCAACACCACTTTCATTCCTGGTGAGAAATCTTCAGTGGGGATCTTTTTGTTTCTCCATCCCTTGGGTATTTTATTCTTGGTAACTTCCTCCTTGGTGGATGATGCATACCCAACACCAAACTTAGGTTTGATATCTATGCTCAAGAGATAGGATCATATTCACTGTATGAGGCAAGATTAGGCTTTTGGCCAGCACCACTTTCATTTCTGGTGAGAAATCTTCAATGGGAATCTTCTTGTTTCTCCATCCCTTGGGTACTTTCTTCCTAAGAACTCCCTCTTTGGTGGATGATGCACTCCCGACACCAAACTTAGGTTTGATGTCAGGGAGAAGAATATTGATTCCCACCACAGGAGGCTTGAGCTACAAACTCTACTTTACTTCATTCAGGGATCCTTGGAGACTTGGGTTAGTGAGTTCACTCTTCATGCAAGTGCCTCCTTCACCTGAGTGATATATGGGTCTAAAAACCTTGAATATCAAAAACTCCCCATGCACCCTCAGAACAAATTTACCTTTTTCCACATCCATTAGAGCTCTCTCAGTGGTTAGGAATGGTCTTCCTAGGATTATAGAGGCATTTTTATCCTTGTCAAGGATCACAAAGTCTGTTGGGAGGAAAAATTTTCCCACCTTGACTAAGATATTTTTTCTGAGTTGAAAAATATAATTTTCTATGAAAAATTGCGTAAAAACGCGTACTAGTAAATTAGCCGGCAGTACCGGCTTAAATCTGTCCGGTACTGTGTGAGAGCAGTAAAAACTATAGAAAAACTTAGAAAAATAATTAAAGTTAAAAATTGGGCACAAATTTTAAAGGTTTGGCCTAAAGTTAGGCCAAACGGGCCAAAAATGCTAACGGGTTAGACTGGGCCAAAGTTGGGTCCAAGCCCATCATATATGAACACACAAATGAATGCCATTCCAGCCTCATTCATCACCTTAACAACACCAACACAACTGAAAAGAAAGAGAAGAGAGGTGAGAGCTTTTCCACCATTGTTACTATTCACTCCTCTCTTTCGGTGGCCATAACTCAAGCTACGGTGCTCCAATTTGCGTGCTATTTGCGGCTACACGAAGCTCTCTTGAGCTCGTTAGTTTCATCTAACTTTTGTTGGTAAGATTTTGAAATTTATTCTCCATTCTGCAGCCCTAAGAAATTCGAGATTTAAGGTTTTGGTTTTGAGTAGATTTTGTGTTTTCAATTGATTAGGTGGTCTCTAAGGTTGGGCTATTGGTGGTTTGTACCCCAAACACCATTGAAAAAGGTAAGAAAACTCTTTACCCTTGTGAAATTGTGTATTTAGGAACCCTAGTTGTTGATTTGTGTTAAATTAAGGTGTATAACTTGGAAAATTAAATTGTTGTTGCTTGCTAGAGTTAACTGGTGGATTGGTTAGTGAGTGGAGGCTTGGTTTGTATTCAAATTGGTGTATTGTGCATATTGGGAATTGGCCAAGGTATGATTTTAGTTTTCTCTATGTAATATGTAATATTTCTAGACACTTAGGCTAGTAGACCATAGGATAGGATTGAATTGGTTGGTAATGAGTGTTGATGTATGATGATTTTGATGAATATTATCATTTTGATGAATGTTGATGTTGATTTATGATGTGGGGTTGAAAATGAATCATAATGAGTATTGATAATGAATTATGAAGCTTGTTAATGATAAATGTTGAGGATAGTGAAATGATGCTTTGAATTGTAATAATTGAGAATTGAAGGTATGTAAGTGAGATTTTTTGGATGAAAATGATGAAATTGCATGTTGATAGGTTGTGGAATAATTGAAGAGTATATGAATATAATTTAAATACACTAGGACTAGTTTAGATGTAGAGCAATTGGTTATAAATTGAGAGTTTTGGTAAAAATTTAGTTTTAAGGATTTTGGTAAAAACGGATTTTGGGCCAACTTTGGCAGATCATATCTTAAGCTTCAGTTTTTGAAATGGATTGAATTTCATATCAAGTAAAAGATAATTCAAAGAGCTTTAAAATGGTACAGATTTTATGGAAATTAGAATTTTGCCGAAAAAGATATGATTGTTGGAAGTTCGTGTCAAAAATCTGAATTCTATGTTGTTACCGAAATTGTGAGTTCTTGTTTGTGTGCATACTCCGAGCAGGGGCCATGTTTTCACTAGTGCGTATGCACACTATGGTGCACATGCCCACACAGGGATATGCCTACTGCTGAGAATGTTCACACACTCTGGTGCGCACACACATTCTGTGAAATTTGCAAGTTGTGCTGAGAACGTTCACACACTCTGGTGCGCGCACACTCTGTGAAATTTGCAAGTTGTGTATATGCACAACATCATGCGTACGCACAAGCTGGGAAGTGCCTTCTGTTGAGGGCGTCCGCATGTATTCATGGGTGCACACAAATAGAAAATTTTACTTTGTGTGCGTACGCACACGTTAAGTAAACTCTTCTAGGCGTGCGTACGCACAACCCTATGCATACGCACACTGTCCTGTTTTTCAAAGAAAACCTTATTTTTAATCGTTTTACCTTTCTGAAAAGCTTGTAAACTTCTGTAATGCTTATCTAGGGTGTCTTAACTTATTTTTAGGCTTTGGAATATAGAGAATACCCTAAGTGAGTTTAACTAGATATTTTCTGGTAATAAGTTTAGAAGACGGAGACTTAGGTTTCTGAAGTTTGTGAGTGGACTATTGAAGTACTATGTTGATGATGAGTATGATGAGATGCAGAGATAAAAAAATTGGAAATGTTTGTGATGAGTCTGGGACTCGAAGATAAATGAGAAAGATTAAATACTGAAAGTGATCACGAATATATAATGTTTTATACTGGTATTGTTGAGACGTTATGCGCCTGGCAAGGACGGTAGGTTAATCCCGCCTGTCAAGGTCACGGCGGCAGCGTAAGGATGGTGGTTAATCCCACTTACGTTGAGATGTGAGGTCTGTGGCTGTGTATCCCGCTCGCATCCTTTCGGAATCACAAGAGTGTGCCGGGCACTATATCCCTGGACTGTGTGCCGGGCACGATATCCCTGAGGTTTCCCATTTATATTCGTGACTGAAAGGCGACATTCCCATGGGAACGTGTCGGGTTGGCAGTTGAACCAACAATGTGATATCACAGCCAAATAGGACAAGCATTTATCATGTGCATATTTTATATGTTTGTTTGCTTTGCCGACTTGTATTGTTTGCCTAATTTTATAACATGTCTAATTACTTCTTGCTTTACTGCGATACACAATAATTACTTGTGCTTTGCTTGTATGAATTACTTGTGTTTTCTACTGGGATTGAGGAGGTTCGGAAGGCGGTGGCAATGGGATCGCATGGAGGTTAGGCTGGTGAAGGCTGTGGGACAGCGGTGAACTAATAGTTTAGAAATCCCTTAAGTTAGTTAACCTGTTTAAGGATTTATTTATCTGTTTTATAAGCTTGAATACTATGCTTGATGTGAAGTTCTAGGATTGCCTCTGGCGTCCCGGAATCTTATATCTTACATTACTGGGCACTGTTATCATAATGAGAACCTCCGGTTCTCATACCATATTCTATTTTTGTTTTTTAGATGCAGGTCGTAACCTACCTCGGTGAGTTACGTGATGGTGACAAAGCGGAGGATCCTTATCCCATTTTGGAGTCATTTTTGATATTTTTTTAATACTCTCACTTTTGTATTTATATTTGCCTTAGAGGCTTACTTTGAGAGAGATATGTTGTATACTATTTTAACTTTCAAAACTCTGTAAGTCTATATATAACTAGTTAGCCTAAACTCTGCGGGCCGAGGCTAGTATCTTATGATTATTATACTCTTATATCTACATATGCCTTATTATCTTGTACCTTTATGCTTTTAGCTTTGTGTGAACGTTTTGCACTTTTGAAACTCTATTTTTGAGCTTATTTCTTCATCGGGCTTCTAGAATTACTATCTTTTTCTATATATATATATACATATATAATATTGTATAAGCCTTAGAATTGTCACGACCTTTAATTATCCTTTGCTTTACGGCACGAGATAAGGCTTAGGGTAATTAGGGTGTTAAATTTAGTGGTATCAGAGCAGTTCATCCTGTGAGCCTGAGGAATAGACCGATTGTGCTTCATCGCATACTCTGTGTCTTTTTCTTTCATGCTATTTAGGATATCTGTTTGATATATGCATAACATAGTTGTTTGTGAGTGCCTTTTTGTGATATTTGAAGTACTAGGCTTTTGATATTGAGACTAATCACCTTGATATCGACTATTTGGTGTAGACAGAAACCCTAATAGCTACTCACGGACGAGGTCATACACATACACGAGAAGAAACTAAGAATGACCGACCGGCCGATAACTATGCCAAGTTCATGGCGGCAATAACCAATTTGGAAAATACCATGCAAGCCAACACTGTTGCAACCATGCAAGCCATGAAAAGGATGGGTCAACCGACTGGGAATGGTAATGGAAACGGAAATGGAAATAGAGAAGGAGACGGTAATAACTTAGGTGGTGCTCCGATGACTTTAGCTTCATTTCTCAAGGTTCATCCACTAACTTTTCAAGGAACGACGAACTCCACTGAAGCAGACAATTGGTTTAGAGCTATGGAGCGTGCACTACAGACTCATCATGTCCCAGCTAACTAATACGTAGAATTTGCTGCCTATCAATTAAGGGGAGAGGCACAACATTGGTGGCAAGGAGAGTGCCAGTTGCTGCGGGTGTTTTCTGAGCTTGTGAACAAAGCAAGGGTGGTGAAAGGTTGTGCAAAGAAGGTGGCCCTAGCGAGAGATCCTAGAGGAGGAAACAACAACCGTGAGCGTGGCAAGTACTTTCAACCTAAGGCTCAAAACTTCAAGAGGGGAGGAGATGTACCTCAAGGTCAAGGCAACATTAGGTGACCCACTTTTGATCAGTACCACTAGGCAAGAGGAAGAGGTAACCAGAGTAAGACATCTCCGGATTTAACTTGTGATCGTTGTGGACGTTTTCATCCAAATGACTCGTGCAAATTGGGTATAGGTGGTTGATTCAAATGCAGATTGCTTGGTCACTTGGCGAGGGATTGTACTCGTGCGAGGAGCCCGAATGCGGGTCAGAATCAACACCATGGAAGAGTGTTTACTGTGAACGCCAATGATGGGCCAAAGGGGACCCTTTGATGAGAGGTAAATGTTTATTTGGTTATAAAATGTTGGTTGTATTGTATGATACTGGAGTTTCACATTTTTTCATTGCATTTGATAAGGTTGAGGATCTAGGATTGAAAATTTCGAAAGTTGCTTTTGATTTTCATGTGCATACCACATACCAAATAGTTGTGACTATATCAGGTTGTAAGGAAGTAACCTTCAAGATTGAGGATAGAGAATTTGTTCATGATTTAATCTATTTGCTAATAGTTGGATTGGAGATTATTTTGGGGTTTGATTGGTTATTAAAGAATTGGATTTTGTTGGATTGCTTTGAGCGATCAATTCGGTTTTTGCCGGAAGGGGAAGGTAGAGCAGTGGTAGCTGAGGGTTATTACCTGAACTCTGTGTTGGTGAACTGTATTGGAGAAGAGTGTCAGGGTTATATATTATTAGCTGTAAATGTGTTAGGCGATGAACAGAGGTTAGATCAAATTCTGGTAGTTAGGGAGTTTTCAGAAGTGTTCGCAGAAGATATTCCAATTTCCCTCCTCAAAGGGAGATTAAATTTGCTATTAACTTGGTACCAGGAGTCGGACCAGCATCGATTGTGCCATACCGGATGGCTCCCATAGAGTTATCTGAACTTAAGACTCAGTTGGAAGAGCTTCTGAATAAGAGGTTCATTCGACTGAGTGTCTCTCCATGGGAGCGCCAGTTTTATTGGTAAAAAAGAAAGATGGGAGAATACGACTCTGCGTAGATTACCGACAATTAAACAAGGTGATTGTGAAGAACAAGTATCCATTGCCGAGGATAGATGACTTAATGGATCAGTTGCAAGGAGATGGAGTGTTTTCAAAAATTGATCTAAGATCCGGTTACCATCAGATTAGGGTGAAGGAGGATGACATTCCGAAAACTGCGTTTAGGACGCGCTATGGACACTACAAGTTCACAGTGATATCCTTTGTGTTGACAAATGTACCTACTGTGTTCATGGATTACATGAACAGAGTATTTCATCCCTTTTTGGATAAGTTTATGGTAGTGTTCATATATGACATTTTGGTTTATTCTAAGACGACAAAGGAGCACAAAGAACATCTGAGAATTATGCTACAAGTTTTGAAGGAGAGGAAATTGTATGCTAAGTTGTCTAAATGCAAATTCTGAAAGGAGAAAGTGAAGTTCTTAGGTCACGTGGTGAGTAAAGGAGGGAGAGTAGTGGATCCTTCGAAGGTTGAGGCGGTGATGGAGTGGGAGAGACCGACTACGGTAACAGAGGATAAGTTTCTTAGGTTTGGATAGATATTACAGAATATTCATCAAGGGATTTTTTCAAATTGCATTACCGATGACTAAGTTAACCCGGAAGGAGGTACCGTTCGTATGGACGTCGGAGTGTGAGGAGAGCTTTCAAGCCTTAAAGGAGAAATTAACTTCAGCGCTTGTTTTGATTTTGCCAAAACCGCACGAGCCGTTTGAAGTGAACTGTGATGCTTCATTGAAGGGTTTGGGTTGCGTGTTGATGCAACACCAGAACGTAGTGGCTTACGCATCGCGTCAGCTGAGACCACATGAGGTGAATTACCCAACCCATGACTTCGAATTTTCGACGATTGTGTTTGCATTAAAAATTTGGAGCCACTACTTGTACGGAGTGAGGTTTAGAGTCATTTTTGATCACAAGATTGTTAAGTACATCTTTGATCAGAAAGAGCTCAATATGCGTCAGAGGAGGTGGATGAAGCTACTGAAGGATTATGACTTTGAACTGAGTTATCATCCCGGAAAGGCAAACGTTGTGGCGGATGCATTGAGTCGAAAGTCGTTAGCAATCGCTTGGATAAGGATCAAAGAGGAGGAGTTAGTGGATAAGTTTATAGACCTCAAGTTGGATGTTAGTGAAGTTGCCAGAATAGCTTGTTTGAATCAGTTGCAAGTTTCAAGTATGTTTAAGTCAGAAATTTAGAGGGCTCAGCAAAATGAACAAGAACTTCAGAGATTATTTCAACCGATTGGTAAGGAGAGGCATAGAGAGTTTACCAAGGACAATGAAAGGTTATGGAGGTATAAAGGAAGGATTTGTGTGCCAGATGTCGGTAGTTTGAGACAAGATTTGTTGTTGGAAGCTCAAAACGGCGGATTCTCCACTCATCTAGGTAGTACGAAGATGTATCATGATTTGAAGATGTTCTGGTGGCCAGGTATAAAGAGTGATGTAGCCACACATGTATCTAAGTGCCTGATGTATCAGAAGGTGAAGATAGAGCACTAGAGGCCGTTGGGAATGTTACAGCCGCTTGAGATTCCTCAGTGGAAGTGGGAAGGAATTGCAATAGATTTTGTGACCAATTTATCGAGGACTAGTTCAGGATTTGATGCGGTTTGGGTGATCATGGATCGCTTAACCAAGTCCGCTCACTTCCTGCCTATCCGAGTGAACTACTTTTTGGAGGAATTGGCGAGGTTGTACATCAAGGAGATTGTAAGATTGCACAGGGTGCCATCGAGCATAGTATCGGACTATGATCCCCGATTCACATCAACATTTTGGGGAGCTTTCTAAAGAGCTTTCAGTACGAGACTATGTCTTAGCACAACGTATCATCCACAAACGGATAGATAGTCGGAATAGACTATTCAGATGTTGGAGGATATGCTAAGGGCGTGTGTGTTGAATCAACAGGGAAGTTGGGACCGTTGCTTGCCATTGGTGGAGTTTGTGTACAACAACAGCTTTCATGCGAGCATCGGAATGGCTCCGTATGAGGCTTTGTATGGATGGAAGTACCAATCTCCACTATGTTAGTATGAAGTCGGTGAAGTAAGTGTGTTGGGGCCGGATTTGGTAGCAGAGACCACTGAGAAGACCAAATAGATTAGGGCCAGAATCCTAGCTGCACAGAGCCGATAGAAAAGTTATGCGGATCAGAGAAGGAAACTGTTGAAATTTGAAGTGGGTGAGCATGTATTTCTGAGGGTTACTCCGATGGGATTGGAAGGGCGATTAAGACAAAGAAGTTGAATCCGAAGTTCATAGGACCTTTGGAGATCTTGAGGCGAGTCGGGCCGGTGGCATATCAAGTAGCTTTGCCGCCGTATTTGTCTAACTTGCATGACGTATTCCACGTGTCATAACTCCGTAAGTACACATCGGATGCGTCTCATGTGTTAGAGCCCGAGTCGGTTGAGTTGAAGGAAAACCTGACTTTTCAAGTAACATCGGTGCGAATTGTTGACACTAATGTGAAGAAGTTATGTGGAAAGGAAGTTTTGTTGGTTAACGTGGCTTGGATAAGAGCAGGAGTGGAAGAACATACTTGGGAATCGGAGTCCGAGATGCATAAGGATTATCCCGAGTTATTCTCAGGTAATCACTAAATTTTGAGGACAAAATTTTCTATTTGGTAGGGAGAATGTAAGAATTGAAATTAATTAACTACTTAATTAAAATAATTTAATTTTCCAAAATAGGTTCCAAAAAAGTAGAATATTAATTAGAAAATTTAAATATGATTTTTGGACTCAGTAGATTTTTCTGAGTTGAAAAATATAATTTTCTACGGAAAATTGCATAAAAATGCGTACCGGTAAATTAGCCGGCAATACCGGCTTAAATTTATCCGGTACTGTTTGAGAGTAGTGAAAACTGTAGAAAAAGTTAGGAAAATAATTAAAGTTGAAACTGGGCGCTAATTTTAAAGGTTTGGCCCAACTGCCAAAAATGCTAACGGGTTGGACCAAGCCCAAGTTGGGCCCAAGCCCGACATATATAAACACACAAATGAAGGCTATTCAGCCCTATTCATCACTTAAACAACACAAATACAACTAAAAGGAAAGAGGAGAAAGGTGAGAGCTTTTCCACCATTGTTACTATTCACTGCTCTCTTCCGGTGGCCATAACTTGAGCTACGGTGCTCTGATTCGCGTACTGTTTATGGCTACGTGAAGCTCTCGCCGAGCCCGTTAGTTTCATCTAACTTTTGTTGGTAACATTTCGAAATTTATTCTCCATTCTGAAGCCCTAAGAAATTCAAAATTTAAGATTTTAGTTTTGAGTAGATTTTGTGTTTTCAATTGATTAGGTGGTCTCTAAGGTTGGGCTATTGGTGGTTTGTGCCCCAAACACCATCGAGAAAGGTAAAGATACTCTTTACCCTTGTGAAATTGTGTATTTAGGAACCCTAGTTATTGATATGTGGTAAATTAAGGTGTATAACTTCGAAAATTAAATTGTTGATGCTTATTGGAGTTGATTGGTGGATTGGTTAGTGATTGGAGGCTTGGTTTTGGACTCAAATTGGTGTATTGTGCATATTGAAAATTAGATAAGATATGAATTTGGTTTTCTCTATGTAATATGTAATATTTCTGGACACTTAGGCTAGTAGACCTTAGGATATGATTGAATTAGTTGGTAATGAGTGTTGATGTATTATGATTTTGATGAATGTTATAATTTTGATGAATGTTGAAGTTGATTTATGATGTGCGGTTGAAAATGATGATAATGAGTGTTGAAAATAAATTACGAAGCTTGTTGATGTTGATAAATGTTGAGGATAGTGAAATGATGCTTTGAAATGTAATAATTGAGAATTAGAGGTATGTAAGTGAGAATTTTTTGATGAAATTAATGAAATTGCATGTTGATAGGTTGTGGAATCATTAGAAAGTATATGAATATAATTTAGATACACTAGGACTGATTTGGATGTAGAGCAATTGGTTTTGAATAGAGAGTTTTGGTAAAAGTTGAGTTTTAAGGTTTTTGTTAAAAACGGATTTCGGGCCAACTTTGGAAGATCATATCTTGAGCTTTAGTTTAATTTTTGAAAAGGATTGAATTTTGTATCAAATAAAAGATAATTCAAAGATCTTTAAAACGGTATAGGTTTTGTGAAAATCATAATTTTACAGAAAAGGATATGATCGTTCGAAGTTGGTGTCTGGTTTGGATGTAGGGTGTAACACCCTAATTAGCCTAAGCCTTACCTCGCGTCGTAAAGCAAAGGTTAATCAGAGATTACGACAGTTCTAAGCTCATACATAATATATATATATATATATATAGAAGAATGGTATAATCTAGAAGCCCGATGAAGGATATAGCTAAAAAAAAAATAGGATTTCAAAAGCGCAAACGTACTATCTTAAGGCATAAGAAATAGAAGTGATATAAAAAAAGATAGTAGTATAATAGTGTAATACCATAAGAAACTAGCCACGGCTCGTGGAGTTTAAGCCGGCTAGCCAAATACAGATGTACAGAACCAGATAGTTTAAAAATAGCTTATACAAATTTTTCTCTCATAATACAAGCCTCTAGGCGAATACAAAATACAAAAAGAGAGATGTATAAACAAACTAAACCAAAAGACTCCAAAAGAATCCAAGATCCTCCGCCCCTGTCACTATCCAAAGCAACTCACTGAGGTGGGTTGCGACCTGCATCTGAAAAACACAACAAAGATATGGTATGAGAACTGGAGGTTCTCAGTATGGTAACAGTGCCCAGTGATATAGGATATAAGACCCCGGGACGCTAAAGGCAATCCTAAGCTCCATATCCATCACAAGATTCAAGCTTAAAGCATTCTAAAACAAATAAGCATAATATAAACCTCATCATAAATAAACTGGGTGCTCTATCTTAAGGGATTTCTATTCTAACCAAACACCGCTGTCCCACAGCCTTCACCAACCTATCCTCCATGCGATCCCATTGCCGCCACCTTCCGAACCTCCTCAATCCCAGTAGAAAGCACAATTAATAACAATGTAAGTAATTCACAAGTAAAAGCATACAATTCAAGTAGATCAAGTAAGCAAATAGGCATATTATTCAATTAGGCATACAATTACAAGTCGGCAAAGCAAACAAGCAGATAAAAAATGCATATGATGAATGCCTGTCCTACTGGCTGTGATATCACATTGTCGATTCAACTTCCAACCCGACACATCTCCATGGAGACGTCGCCCTTCGGATTTCTCGTATGCCTGTCCTACTCTTGCCACAGACCTCACATCTCAACACAAGCGGGATGAACCACCGCCCTTACGCCGCCGCCGCTACCTCGACAGGCGGGATCCAACCGCCGTCCCTGCTGGGTGCAGAGCGTCTCATATTCTTAGTAAAAACAATATCTCAGTGGTTTTCAGAAAACATTTTCAATATACAGATATCCATCGCCTCAATCCGAGTCCTCGACTCATCTCAACCACTGTCCATTCATAACTCAGTTTCCAATGTCCAAAGTTCATCATTCCTTATCTCATATATCACTCATCCTTCACCCAACGTCAAATCATTCTCAGCACGCCAGAAACCTAAGCCTCCATTTTCTAAGTTATCATAAAACCATGTATCAGGACTTTTAAGTTATATCCCATGTTCTAATACTCAAAACTAGGCCTAAAAGTCTTAAAATGGTGTTTTAGAAACTTACGACATTGTTGGGAAGGTAGAATAATTGAAAAATAAGAAAATTTTAAGAAACAGGACGTGTGCGGCCACACAGGGGTGTGTGTGTGCGCACACTCATGAGAGTTTTGAAATGCGTGCGTATGCACAAGGGTGTGTGTACGCACAGTTGTCAATTTTTACAAGGATCTGTGCACTCGCACAACCTGTGCCAGCGCCCCCCAACAGACCAGCCTTCCCGATATGTGCGTCTGCACAGACCTGTGCGTCCGCGCAGGTTGAAGTTTTTCCTTAGATGTGTGCGTGCACAAGCTGTGCTGGCGCTGTGAACAGAATGCACCTCCCTGCCTGTGCGTGCGCACAGGTGTGTGCGTCCGCACAGGTTGAAATTCTGGCAGGGATGTGCGCCCGCACACATCAACAAATCTTGAAATTCTGCAACTTTGCAGAATTTCAGATTTTTAACACCAACTTTGAAGGATCATAACTCACTCTATAAAATTCCAATTTTCACAACTTTTATATTGATTTAAAGAGTTTTCAAAAATCTTTAATCATAAACAAATTTCAATCAATTTCAAAAACCGAGGCAAAAGTTATGATCGTACAAAGTTCATTAAAAACTCAATTTTTTACCAAACTTCATAACTTACACAATTTATTACCATACACATTCCAACCTTTACCATACCATTCCAAAACTCCATTTTTCATCAAAATGTATCTATTGTATCATAATACACCAACTTTACCACATTCTCCTTCTCATTTCCTTATTTCCAATTCCGACATCAACCATATAACACTTATGATCAAAATCACCATCACACTCACCATTTCAAAAATCATCATACTACAATTATCATAAGGAACCAACTTTCAATCCATACAATCATTAAACAATATCATATCATTAAAATTCATCACAAATCAACCCAACATTCATCAATTCATCAACATTTAACACACCAACCATCATTTTAGTTTAACCTATCTTATTGGTCACTAGCCTATGTGTCCATGGATATTATATACTACATAGAGGAAACTGAAACCATACCTTGGCCAATTCTCTTTATGCACCCAAATTTCAACTTCGCACAATTAATCTTCCAACCACAATCCAAGCTTTCAAATCCACTCCAATAAGCACAATTTGTTCCAAGAGCTCCCAAAGCCACAATAATCAAGCTATATACATATAAATCACCTCAACTCAACCTAGGGTTCCAATTAAACATAATTTCCCAAGGGTTTAGTGGCTTTACCTCCTCCAACAGTTTTGCTAGTAAGAATCCAAGGCTAAGCAAAGATTAGAGAAAATCCTATATACCCTAAATTTTGAGGAGAGAAACTGAGAGGGATTTAAGCTTTCTTACCCGTTTCTTATATGGGATGTGTAGACCTCTCCGCAAAGAACGTGTAGCCGCTGATGGCACGCAAATCGGAGCTCTCTAGCTCAAGATATTAGCTTTGGAAGAAGATGATGAATAGTGCTCACTCTCTTCACTCCTCCTTTCAATTTCTGATTGTGTGTGCTTGTTAGTGTGTTGTGATGCTGGTTGGTTCATTAATTGAGCCTTTTATATGTTGGACTTGAGCCCAACTTGGGCCTGGTCTAACCCGTTAGCGTTTTTAGCCCGTTTGGCCCAACTTCAGGCCAAACCTTTAAAATCAACGCCCGGTTTTTCATTTCTAACATTTTTCTAAGGTTTTCGCCGGTTTTCACTTTTTCTCATGCGGTACCGGGCAGACTTGAACCAGTTCAACCGATTTAACTGCTGGTTCACAATTTTTCCTGGTTTTTCGCAGAAAGCACATTTTTTGACTCAGAAAAAACCTACTGAGTCCGAAAATCACCTTTAAATCCTCAAATTCTCACTCTAACTTTTTGGAATCTAATTTGGGCAATTAATCAATTAATTAACCGGTTTATTAATTACGGTTCTTACATTCTCCCCACCAAATAAGAAATTTTGCCCTCAAAATTTGAATTACCTGAGAAAAGCTCGGGATAATCCTTCCACATCTCAGATTCCAATTCCAAAGTATGCTCTTCAACTCCTGCTCGCTTCCAAGCAACCTTAACCAACGAGACTTCTTTTCCTCGCAGCTTCTTCACACTAGTGTCATTGATTCTCACTGGCGTTACTCGGAAAGTCAATTTCTCTTCCAACTCGACCAATTCAGGCTCCAACACATGAGCCACATCCGACGTATACTTACGGAGCTGTGACACGTGGAATACGTCATGCAAGTTAGACAGATGAGGTGGCAAAGCGACTTGATACGCCACCGGCCCGAATTGCTTTAGAATCTCAAACGGTCTTATGTATCTTGGGTTCAACTTCTTGGTCTTGATTGCTCTTCCAACCCCAGTTGTCAGTATAACCTTAAGGAATACATGTTCTCCTACTTCAAACTCTAACGGTTTCCTTTTCTGATCCGCATAATTCTTTTGTCGACTTTGCGTAGTTAAAATCCTTGCACGAATCTTCTTAATGTTCTCAGTAGTCTCTGCTATCAAATCTGGATCCAAAACAATTGCTTCACCGGATTCATACCAACAAAGTGGAGACTGACACTTCCGTCCATACAAAGCCTCATACGGAGCTATCCCAATGCTCGCATGAAAGCTGTTGTTATATGCAAACTCCACCAACGGCATGTAACGATCCCAACTCCCGGTTGATCCAACACACATGCTCTTAGCATATCTTCTAACGTCTGAATAGTCCTTTCCGACTGTCCATCGGTTTGCAGATGATATGCGGTGCTAAGACATAGATTCGTACTGAAAGCTCTTTGGAAAGCTCCCCAAAACCTTGATGTGAATCGGGGATCACGGTCCGATACTATGCTTGACGGCACACTATGCAACCTTACTATCTCCTTGATGTACAATCTCGCCAACTCATCCACAGAACAGTTTACTCGGATAGGCAGAAAATGAGCGGATTTAGTTAAGCGATCCACGATCACCCAAATCGCATCAAATTCCGACCTAGTCCTTGGTAAACCGGTCACAAAATCCATCGCAATTCCTTCCCTTTTCCACTGAGGAATTTCAAGTGGTTGTAGCATTCCTGACGGTTTCTGATGCTCTATCTTCACTTTCTGACAAGTCAAACACTTGGATACTACGGTTGCTATATCACCTTTCATCCCCGGCCACCAGAACATCTTCTTCAAGTCATAATACATTTTTGTGCTTCCGAGATGGATAGAAAACCCACTGTTGTGAGCCTCTGACAGCAAGTCTCGCCTCAAACTCCCAACATCCGGTATGCAAATTCTTCCCTTGTATCTCCATAACCCTTCATCATCCTTAGTGAATTCTTCGTGCCTCTTATCACCAACTAGTTGGAACAATTGTTGAAGCTTCTGCTCATCTTGCTGAGCCCTTTGTATTTCTAATTTAAACGTACTTGAGATTTGTAGCTAGTTCAAACAAGCTCTCCCGGCAATTTCACCAATATCCAGCTTAAGATCCACAAACTTATCTACTAGCTCCTCTTCCTTAATCCTCATCCAAGCTATTGTTAGAGATTTTCGACTCAAAGCGTCTGCCACCACATTCGCCTTTCCAGGGTGATAACTCAACTCGAAGTTATAATCTTTAAGCAATTCCATCCACCTTCTCTGGTGCATATTTAGCTCCTTCTGATCAAATATATACTTGAGACTCTTATGATCAGAAAAGACGCTAAACCTTACTCCGTACAAGTGGTACCTCCAAATCTTTAATGCAAACACAATCGCTGCTAATTCCAAGTCATAAGTGGGGTAATTCACCTCATGCAGTCTTAGCTGACGCGATGCGTAAGCCACCACATTCCGGTGTTGCATCAACACGCAACCCAAACCTTTCAGTGACACATCACAATATACTTCAAACGGTTCATGCGGTTTCGGTAAGATTAGAACAGGTGCTGAAGTTAACTTCTACTTCAAGGTCTGAAAACTCTCTTCACACTCCGACGTCCACACGAATGGCACTTCTTTCCTTGTTAATTTTGTCATTGGTAATTGATGAGCGGATAATTTATACGCTTTTGGCATTGTTTTTAGTATGTTTTTAGTAGAATCTAGTTACTTTTAAGGATGTTTTCATTAGTTTTTATGTTAAATTCACATTTCTGAACTTTACTATGAGTTTGTGTGTTTTTCTGGACTTTCAGGTATTTTCCGGCTGAAATTGAGGGACTTGAGCAAAAATCAGATTCAGAGGTTGAAGAAGGACTGCTGATGCTATTGGATTCTGACCTCTCTGCACTCAAAGTGGATATTCTGGAGCTACAGAACTCAAAATGGCGCGCTTCTAATTACATTGGAAAGTAGACATCCAGGGATTTCCAGCAATGTATAATAGTCCATACTTTGGCCGAGTTTAGATGACGCAAACTGGCGTTCAACGCCAGCTCTCTGCCCAATTCTGGCGTCCAGCGCCAGAAACAAGTTGCAAAGTGGAGTTCACCGCCCAAAATGGCACAAAAGCTGGCATTCAACTCCAAGAATGACCTCTCCACGTGTAGACTTCAAAGCTTAGCCCAAGCACACACCAAGTGGGCCCCGGAAGTGGATTTATGCATCAATTACTTACTTCTGTAAACCCTAGTAGCTAGTTTATTATAAATAGGACTTTTTACTATTGTATTTGACATCCTGAGTTTTATCTTCGGATCATCCTGGATTGTATTCTGATCCTGTGATCACGTTTTAGGGGGCTGGCCATTCGGCCATGCCTGGACCTTTCACTTATGTATTTTCAACGGTAGAGTTTCTATACTCCATAGATTAAGGTGTGGAGCTCTGCTGTTCCTCAAAGATTGATGCAAAGTACTACTGTTTTTCTATTCAATTCAACTTATTCCGCTTCTAAGATATTCATTCGCAATTCAACCTGAATGTGATGAACGTGACAATCATCCTCATTCCCTATGAACGCGTGCCTGACAACCACTTCCGTTCTACATTAGATTGAATATCTCTTAGATCTCTTAATCAGAATCTTCGTGGTATAAGCTAGATTGATGGCGGCATTCATGAGAGTCCGGAAAGTCTAAACCTTGTCCGTGGTATTCCGAGTAGGACTCTGGGAATGAATGACTGTGACGAACTCCAAATTCACGAGTGCTGGGCGTAGTGACAGACGTAAAAGGATAGTAAATCCTATTCCAGTATGATCGAGAACCTCCAAGATGATTAGCCATGCAGTGACAACGCATCGGACCATTTTTACAGAGAGGAATATAATGCAACCATCGACAAGGGTGATGCCTCCAGACGATTAGCCGTGCTGTGACAGAGCAATTGGACCATTTTCCCAAGAGGATTGAAAGTAGCCATTGGCACCGGTGACATCCTTACATAAAGCCAGCCATAGAAAGGAGTAAGACTGATTGGATGAAGACAGCAGAAAAGCGGAGGTTCAGAGGAACGAATGCATCTCCATACGCTTATCTGAAATTCTCACCAATGACTTACATAAGTATTTCTATCCTTCTTTTATTACTAAATTTCGAAAACTACATAACTATTTTATATCCGCCTGACTGAGATTTACAAGGTGACCATAGCTTGCTTCATACCAACAATCTCCGTGGGATTCGACCCTTACTCACGTAAGGTATTACTTGGACGACCCAGTGCACTTGCTGGTTAGTTATGCGAAGTTGTGAAGATATGTTTAGACCATGGTTCTGTGCATCCGTTTTTGGTGCCATCGCCGGGGAATCTATTTCGAACAATAATTCACAACCTGAGTAACAATTTCGCATACCAGTAATGCAATCCAGGAAAATCCTTCAATGAATCTTCGATAATATCCTGCTAAACCCAAGAAGCTCCTAACTTCCGTCACCGTCGTCGGTCTTTCCCACTCCATCACTGCTTCTACCTTCGAAGGATCCACCACTATTCCTCCTTTACTCACCACGTGGCCTAAGAACTTTACTTCCTCCTTCCAGAACTTGCACTTTGACAACTTAGTGTACAACTTCTGCTCCTTCAAGATTTGCAACACAATCCTAGAGTGTTCTTCATGCTCTCTTGCCGTCTTAGAGTAAACTAAGATGTCATCTATGAAAATCACCACGAATTTGTCCAAAAAGGAACGAAACACTCTGTTCATGTAATCCATGAAAACAGCAGGTGCATTCGTTAACCCAAAGGACATTACCGCAAACTCATAGTGTCCATAGCGTGTTCTAAACGCAGTCTTAGGGATATCATCCTCCTTCACTCTTATTTGATGGTAACCGGATCTCAAATCTATCTTAGAAAACATTCCAGCTCCTTGCAATTGATCCATCAAGTCATCTATCCTTGGCAGCGGGTACTTATTCTTCACAGTCACTTTGTTCAACTGTCTGTAATCCACACACAAGTACATTCCTCCATCTTTCTTCTTCACCAATAAAACTGGCGCTCTCCTTGGTGATACACTCGGTCGAATGAACCTCTTGTTCAGAAGCTCTTCCAATTGAGCCTTTAGCTCTGCCAACTCTATCAGAGCCATTCTATATGGCGCAATCGATACTGGTCCAGCTCCCGGCACCAACTCGATCGCAAATTTAATTTCCCTTTGAGGTGGGAACTCAGGGATATCTTCCGGGAACACTTCTGGAAAATCTTTAACCACCGATATCTGATCTAAGTTCTGTGCATCACCCAACGTATTCGCAGCCAATAGAATATAACCCTGACACTCCTCCCCATTACAATGCACTATTACAGAGTTCAGGTAATATCCCGTAGCTACCACTGCCCCATTCTCTCCTTCCGGCATAAACCGAATGGTCCGCTCAAAACAGTCCAACAAAATCCGATTCTTCGACAACCAATCAAACCCTAAAATCATTTCAAGCCCCACCATTGGTAAACAGATCAAATCATGCATAAACTCTCTACCTTCAAGCTTGAAACCTACTTGTCTACAACCTGACCTAGTCATAACTGTTTGATGCAGAGTATGTGCATACAGATTAAAAGGTAACTCTGACACTTTCAAGCCTAATTCCTCAATTTTAGCAAACGAAATAAACGAATGCAAAGCTCCAGTATCATATAATGCAACTAAGGATTTATCACCGCGAGGGCAATCCTTTGCAATGTGGCCAGGCAACCCACAGTTGAAGCATGCACCTATACCAATCTTGCATGAGTCATAAGGGTGAAAACGTCCACAACGATTACAAGCTAAATCCGGAGAATCCTTACTCTGATTTCCTCTTCCCCTAGCATACTGAAACTGATTCTGATTGTTCTTTTTGAAACCCCCTTGGCATTGAGATGCATATCCTCCTCTCTTGAAGCTTTGTCCTCTTGACCACTGTCACAGAAGCACCCAAAGATGTATTGGTAAAGATTCTCTTCAAGAAAACTGCGTTGTAGGTATAGCTCTACCAACAACAATCCTCGGGGGTCAAATTTAGAAGAGGGATTTGGTTGTCACAAGTTCAACCCCAATAGAAATAACCGAAGTATTCAAAACTCGGGTCGTCTCACAAGGAATGGGCAATCATGTGCTTCGACATTGGTTAGAAATCCGGGGTTGTGAGTTATGAGCATGAAAATAAATGGGAATCTTAACAAACAAGTAATCTTAAAATGCAATAATTAATTCAATCAACTAAACAAAACATAAGCACCTTAAATGAATAAACAACATCCTACTTAATCCTATTATGTCCCAAACAAGAAACTACAACTGAAGCAATTGGTTGAGAAAGTTGATTTTCAAGTATGAATAATAAAGGTAACTCTTGGCTAGGCTCGGAAATTAGGATCACCATCCTTGTCTAACAATTATACCTTGACAATTATAAGGAACCAAGCTCATTAAGTCTACTCTCAAGTCTTAAGTACGTGATATCTACTCCTAGACTTGAAGTACGTCAAATGGCCCTGATCACATCAACCCATAAGTCCCAACCTATTTACTAATTAGATTAGTAGTGGGTTGGCATCAATGAGTATCAAATTGACCACCTAGGGCTCCCAAATCATCAAATTCATTAGACCCAATGACTCAAGTTTACCCAATTCCCTTGACTTAGGCCAAGAGTGAAAAAGAACTACTCTATAATCAAAGTAAACAATTCATCAAATACTTGGTAAGCACTAACAAAAGACATGTTCAAATTAGCAATTAAATTGAGTTCTACAAATACCCACTAACGATTATCAACATGCAATCATCCAAACAACAAAGCTAAGCATAGAAATCATCAATGTAACATCAACAAGTCAAGATTCACAACATTCATGAAATGGGTATAAAATGAGAATTGACAAGAATTCATAAACTATCACAAGATATAAGCAAAATTGTAACAAGAAATTCAAATTGAACAATTAAGACTAGTAATTAACAAGATTCAAGTCACAAATCAACAAGGGAAAATCAAATTAAAACTAGATCTAGAGAGAAACAAGGGTTTCTCCCTCTAGAATAACCAAAGAACCCCAAAAACTAACTAAAAATTATGTCCTAGTGTAGAATGAGTGATCCCCCCCTTTTCCCCTAGCATCCTTGGGTCTTTTTCCATGCAGAAGCAGCTTGAAATTAGGCCTAATGAGCCTCAGAAATTGCCAGGCACGATTTCCTTTAATGAGGTCACGTGCAGCCTTCCACGCGTGCGCGCGCGCGCGCCGATTGCTCCTGCGTTCTACGCGTGCGCGCCAAGTGCGCGTGCGCGTCAATAAGATTCTCCTGATTCGCGCGGATGCGTCCATCCCCGCGCGCCGCTTTCAGCCAATCCCATCCACGCGTGCGCGTGGAGTGCGCGAGCGCGCTGATGCTGCTTTTCCAAAGATCTCAATTCTTCATGTTCCTCCCTTTTGTACATGTTTTCTCCCTCTCTTCTAAGTCATTCCTACCCTATAATTCCTGAAATTACAACAAATACATCACGACATCGAATGACAATAGAAGAGGATTAAAATATGGCAATTTTAAGGCAAAATAAGCATGTTTTACATCATCGAGCAATATTGGGAAGTAAACACAAAACCATGCATTTCTTGCGAATAAGTGTGAGAAATATTGATAAAATCTCCCAAAATAAGCACAAGATAAACCACAAAATCGGGGTTTATCAAATCTCCCCACACTTAAACCAAGCATGTCCTCATGCTTAAAATAAAAAGAAAAGACCAAGGATCATGGTGAGAAAGGGTTTATGAAATGCAAACTACCTAAGTGGATGCGTGCAACTAATGTAAAATCATCTATATACTTGGTCAAGAGTAAATCTATCCTTCAAGAATACATGTGAGCATATAGGTTGAAAATAGTATGAAATTCATGAATCCTACCAAATTGAATATCACTAAAGAGTGCATATGACTTGCTGAACGAACGCTTGTGAAAGCCAGGAACAAGCATTGAGCATCGAACCCTCACCAGAAGTGTATCCGCTCTATTCACTCAAGTGTCTAGGGTTCGTCACTCAATCTCCTCCTAATCATGCTTTCCAAGATTTGTCTTTCATCTAATCAATCAACAATTACTTAATGCATGCTTACAAGTATCATAAGGTCTTATTAACACATGAGTATATTCCCAAAATCCTAGAATCTTCGATTACACTACAATTACATCCCCATATATCTACCCGAATTCCCCAAGTATACCCTCCTATTTGAATGATACACATCCTAACTTACCTAAGCCAATCAAGGATTCAAATTTAGGGACATTCATGGTTTTTCGCTTAGGGTTGTTGATGAGCTTTATTTAAGAACAAGAGGGTTTATCAAAGGCTCAAAATTGGTTAGCAATGGTAGATATAAGGGTCAAGGCTATTTGGAAAAAGTGACTATTGAAATGATGGCCTCAATCATGAAAATGCATTCATACATAAAGCAATGGACATATAGAATCAACAAAGCAAGGATCACATTCATAGAGAGAGAGATATGCACACAAGAATAGAAATAATGGTTAAAAAATGTAACCATGCAATAGGCTCAAAACTTTCATGCTTGTGTTCTTAACTCAATTACTATGTTCCAAAATACATTCTTAAAGCAAGTTTACTACAAAAATTTTCAAAATTTTTGGTAGGTTACCCAGACCACAGTTTCTTGGAAAGAAAGTTATTGTTTTGACCAAGTAACTCTATAGAAACTAACCATCATGCAAAGAGTATTTACAAGTAAGACTAACTACACATGCAATATATAAAAAGAGAAAAATAAATCCATGGGTATTGAGGAGAAGAGGGCGTTACCCATGGAGATCGGTCGAACGACCTCCCCACACTTTTAGAATTTAGCACGGTCCTCCGTGCTACGAATGATACGCAAGGGACGGTCGGGACCGGAGCCTTCACTATCCCCTTCATCAGAACTCCCATCGGTTGGGTTTGAGGTGGATGTGAATATTTTGGGTTCCTCCATGCTAGGGGCAACAAAACCCAGAAGTGTCTTGATGTAAGTATAGCGGCGGTGCCGCTCATATCTATCAAGCTTCCGGTGAAGATCTTCTATCCTTTGATGTGTGGATCTCAGTGGTGGTGATGATGAGCTAGAAGGAAAAAGAAGTGGCGGGGCCATGTCGAGGCTTGGTTTGTTCATGGGAAGGTGTAGGTATTTTCAGCTTGGGACTACATCGCCCTTAGCCGGAATCATAATCCTCTTATCCTTGGCTTCCCAAGAAACACCCGCAGCAGCAACTAAGTCAGACACCAATGCTGGAAATGGCAAATTACCCCGGTCGTGAACTTGACTCATTGCTTGCTTGACAAGAGGTGGAATGTTCACTGGCTTCTCCGTGAGAACACACCAAACAAGCAAGGCAAGGTCCGCCGTGATGGACGACTTGTGAGTGCGAGGCAACACATAGTGGGATAGGATTTGGGCCCAAGCTCTAGCTTCCACAGTGAGTAAGCGAGCATCAATACTCTTGGGCCTCATCCGCTGTCGACCTTGGATCCAAGAAGATTCTGACTCAGCAATGACTCAGAGGATCGAGTCCTAATTGAATCTATACTCCTCTCGCTGACGTAGGACTTCTTGGTAGCCATCCATGTCACTTGGCACTGGTAGAACATTAAGCACTTGCTGAATAGCCTCTTCTGAAACTGAGACTTGTTTCCGGCGCATGTATACCGATTGAAGAGAGGAAAGGTGGTAGTTAGTATAAAATTCTTCCACCCAAGAGAGGTTGATTTCCTTTGGTTTCCTCAAGAGAAACTCCCATCCTCGCTGTTCAATGCGGGACAGAATATAAGGAGCAACATTATCCGGCGGAGCTAGTAGATGCTCAGGGTGATAGTTCCTTACGGCTATGGAAGGGAACTTAAGTTCACAGAAGCGGTTGGGGAACCTTGAAGAGTCTCTTGCCGGTTTGCCCTTGTCATTCTCATCAATAGGAGCGGGTGTCTTTCCTTTTTTTTATAAGAGTTTGGCTCCTATTAAAGAACGCGCCTTAGAATTTGATTTTTGGGGTGCCCTCCTTGCGGCCGGTTTCCTTGGAGCTATCTCCTTGCCTTTCTTGGTGGCCATCCTAAAAAGGGAGAGAAAGAAGGAAAACATTAAACCCAAGAATCAATTTAACAAAAGACATGCAAGTGAATTGTAATGCCCGTGGTAGATGTAAAAGCAAGGGTCATAACACTTGGTATGGGATGCAAGAGGGAGTAATGCATGCAATGGCATGAGAAGAGTAGTCTCAAGCACCCATAATAAAGAGCAAGTCATATTCAATGAATATCTAACTGGTAAGTATCAACTACAAGCACACAAGTTAGGCTCAATGCATTTAAGAGAAAGCAAGTGAATGAGGAAGGAGCAACAATTGAAAAGTACATGGCTAAATTAAGCCAAAATAGGATGTGTGCATTTCCTCGAACACTTGGCGTGCGATAATCAAGCAATGAGAAATTATGAGATACTAAACCAATTCAAAGCCCAAAATGGAACATCAATCATCACATAAACATCACTCAATGGTAAAAGAGTGACAAAAGATCTAGTAATGCAAATTAAGCTCAAGTTCAACATCCATGGAGAAATAAAGGAAAAGTAAGCAAACAAAAACAAGAAACATCATCATCAAGTAAAAGAGAAACTAAGTAAGGCAATAAGAAACATCTAATTAGAAGAAATAATGCAAGGAAAAATGGAAGTAAAGGAATGGAAGAAGCTAAACCTTGATGAGTATGAAAAAGCAAGGTTGAATCTTCTTTTGTGAAGATGAGAGAGAAAATAGGAGAAGTGTAGCGCCACCGGAAAGGGTGGTTGTCACCGGTGAGTGGCCGGAGACAATGGTGGTGGGTTGTGGAAGGAGAAAAAGAGAAGGGAAGTGATGGATTGAGAGGAGAAAGAAACTAAAGAAGAGAAGGGGTTGAAAGAAAGGAAAACAGGGCAAGGCGCGAAGGCCTTAAATTGACTCGCGCAACCGGCGCGCGGGCACAAGGTGCGCTGGCGCGTCGATGAGAGTGCTAGCAGATGGCGCGAGCGCGTCAGTGGCGTGCGCGCGCAAGAGAGGTTGTGCCTCAGGCACAAAAGTGGCACAAAGTTAGCACAAGTCTCTGGTTTTTGTACCAGAGTGAGTCAGTGAGGTAGGCGCGCGGGCGCGCACCCTGTGCGGACGCGTGCTAGAGGTATTTCGCCACTGGCGCGAACGCGCACTACGCGTGGACGCATATGTTCTGGCACAAGGTCGGCCCAATTGTGGCACAACTCTCTGGTTGTTGTACTAGAGAAGTCATATTCGCCATTGGCGCGCGCGCGCACCGTGCGCTAGCGCATTGATGGGTAAATTGCCAGAGTGCGCGCAGGCGGCATGTACGCGGACGCGTGAGTGCCTGGCGCGACTTGGGCATGAAGTGGGCATAACTCTCGAGTAATTGGCCCAAGAGTTGGGGATTGCTACCGGCACGCGCGCGCACTGTGCGCTGGCGCGTCGGTGCCATTTTTCAAAGACAAATTGTTGTTTTCTTCACTTTTGCACACCCTATCTACAAGAACATTCTTCCTTCCTAGTAGAATCAGCAAAACTAACATCCCTATGCACTCAATCAATCAACAAAAGATCCTAAAATTCACAAGAAACCAAAAATACTAAGAAGACTATATAAACAAGGAAGATCTTACCATGGTGGGGTGCCTCCTACCGAGCACTTTTCTTTAACGTCCTTAAGTTGGATGGTCCTTTTCTTAAGCTTCCTCAATTCTTGGTGCGTCCTCCAATATGTACACCTCTAGCTCCCTTGGAGGCTTGCAACCATGATATTTCTTCACCCTATGTCCGTTCACCTTGAAAGTCGCTTCACTTTTGGGATCAAACAATTCCACCACTCCGTAGGGCTTCATCTCCTTCACCTTGAAAGGTCCTTCCCATCTAGAGCGGAGCTTGCCAGGCATAAATCGGAGCCTTGAGTTGTAGAGGAGGACTTCATCTCCTTCTTGAAAGTCCTTCTTCCGAATGTGATGGTCATGGAATGCTTTAGTCTTTTCTTTGTAGATTCGGGCATTCTCATATGACTCATTCCTCAAGCATTCAAGCTCCTCTAATTGTAGCTTCCTAGCTTCACCCGCCTTGGCTAGATCCATGTTGCACTACTTTACCGCCCAATAGGCTCGATGCTCAATCTCCACCGAAAGGTGGCATGCCTTACCATAGACGATCCGGAAAGGGCTCATCCCTATCGGAGTCTTGTAGGCCGTTCTATATGCCCATAGTGCATCTCCTAACCGGAGGCTCCAATCTTTTCTTTGTGGATTGACCACTTTTTCCAAGATTCTCTTGATTTCCCGGTTGGACACTTCCGCTTGCCCATTTGTTTGCGGATGATAAGCAGTAGCAACCTTATGCGTCACTCCATAGCGCTTGAGCAATGCTTCTACTTTCCTGTTACAAAAGTGGGATCCTTGGTCGCTCACGATTGCTCATGGCGACCCATAACGACATACAATATGATTCTGTATGAAAGAAACAACGGTATTGGCATCATCAAGGCGGGTAGGCACGGCCTCTACCCACTTTGACACGTAGTCAACCGCTAACAGAATATACAGATACCCACTAGAGTTGGGAAACTGTCCCATAAAGTCAATGCCCTATACATCAAATATCTCGCAGAACAACATAGGTTGCTGAGGCATTTCATCCCTTTGGGATGCGTTTCCTGACTTCTGACACTGATGGCAAGACACACATAACTGGTTAGCATCCTTGAATAAGGTTGGCCACCAGAATCCACAATCCAACACCTTTTTAGTGGTCCTTTGTGGGCCAAAGTGGCAACCACATTCGGACGAATGACAAGCTTCCAGAATTGGTTGGAATTCAAATTCCGGGACACACCTTTGGATTACTTGGTCTACGCCTCTCTTCCACAAGTGAGGGTCATCCCAAATATAGTATTTGGAATCACTCCTTAACTTGTCCCTTTGGTTTTTCGAAAAGTTGGGAGGGAAGATTCTTACAACCAAGTAGTTTGCATTGGGGCAAACCAAGGAAGGCTATCCGACACAGCATGCAAACTATCCAATGGGAATGAGTCATTGATCGGAAATGGATCAGTTTTTGAATTCTCAATGCGGCTTAAATGATCCGCAACCAGGTTTTGAGATCCACTCCGGTCCCTAATCTCAATGTCAAATTCTTGCAAAAGCAAGATCCAGCGTATGAGTCTAGGCTTTGACTCATTCTTTGTCAATAAGTACTTTAAAGCTGCATGATCTGTGTATACCACTATCTTTGAACCTAGCAAATAAGATCTAAATTTATCTAAAGCATGAACAATGGCTAAGAGTTCTTTTTCGGTAGTGGTATAGTTGGATTGTGCTGCATCTAGTGTCTTAGAAGAGTAAGTAATGACATAAGGGAGTTTACCGTCGCGCTGTGCAAGTGCGGCGCCTACAGCATAGTTTGACGCATCGCACATTATCTCGAATGGCAACGTCCAATTGGGGCCTCGCACAATCGGTGCTATGGTGAGAACTTTCTTTAACTCTTCAAAAGCTTTTACACATTTACTGTCAAACTCAAAATCCATATCTTTTTGGAGTAGGCGCGACAATGGCAAAGCAATCTTGCTGAAGTCCTTGATGAAGCGCCTGTAAAATCCTGCATATCCCAAAAACGAGCGGACCTCCCTCACGGATGAGGGGTGAGGCAAAGTAGTAATAACATCGACCTTGGCCGGGTCCACAGAAATGCCTTCACTAGAGACTACATGTCCTAACACTATGCCTTGTCGTACCATAAAGTGACATTTTTCAAAATTTAAGACAAGGTTAGTGTCTACACATCTAGCTAGGACCTTGGCCAAGCTCTCTAAACAACAATCGAATGAGACACCATAAATGCTAAAGTCGTCCATAAAAACTTCTAGACAATTCTCCATTAGATCGGAGAAGATATTCGTCATGCACCGCTAAAAGGTAGCAGGTGCGTTACATAGTCCAAATGGCATCCTTTTATAGGCAAAGGTGCCAAACGGACATGTAAACGTGGTCTTCTCCTGATCTTCAGGAGCGATATGTATCTGAAAATATCCAGTAAATCCATAAAAAAAAAACAGTAGTGAGATTTACCTGCCAAGTGGTCTAGCATCTGATCAATGAAGGGTAGGGGGTAATGGTCCTTCCGTGTGGCGGCGTTCAATCTTTTGTAGTCAATACATACTCGCCACGCATTTTGTACCCTTTTAGTAACCATTTCACCGTTGTCTTTCTTGACCGTTGTGATGCCTGACTTCTTGGGAACAACCTGAACCGGGCTCACCCACTCACTGTCAAAAATTGGATATATGATATCCGCATCCAGTAATCGAGTGACCTCTTTCTTCACTACATCAAGGATGGTCGGGTTGCGCCTCCTTTGCGGTTGCCTAACCGGCTTGGCTCCATCTTGGAGAAATATCCTATGCATGCACTTGTGGGGGTCAATTCCCACAATATCCGCTAGGCTCCATCCTATCGCTTTCTTGTACTTTCTTAGAACGTCTAGGAGCTTTTTCTCTTCTTCACTTGAGAGCTCACTAGCAATAATGACCGGAAACCCTTAGTTGTCCTCTAAGAAAGCGTATTTCAAATGAGATGGAAGGGGCTTCAGTTCACTTTTTACCTCAAGATGAAGTTCCTTTTCATCAAGCTCATGGGACTCATTCTTGGCAATTTCTTCTTCTTGTTCATCCTCTTGTTCATCCTTCTCCTCAACAGTGGGGTAGCATAACTTGTCATGGTTTTCCTCTTGCACTTCTGCTACCACTTTATCAATTACATTGCATCGGAGCATAGAATGTTCTTCGGGAGGATGTTTCATGGCTTCCTCTAAATTGAACTTGATAGTCTTGTCTCCAACCCCAAAGGAATATATACCGGTGAAGGCATCTAGCTTGAATTTGGAGGTTTTGAGGAATGGTCTACCAAGTAGAACGGAGGATGAGCTTCTATTTTCTGTTGGAGGCATTTCAAGGATGTAGAAGTCGACCGGAAAGACCAAATCCTTAATTGCCACAAGTACATCTTCCGCTATTCCCATCACTGTGATCACACTTTTATTGGCTAAGGCAAACCTCGCCGCCGACTTCTTCAGTGGAGCTAAATTCAACCACACATAGATAGAAAGCGGCATGTGATGAGCGGATAATTTATACGCTTTTTGGCATTATTTTTAGTATGTTTTTAGTAGAATCTAGTTACTTTTAGGGATGTTTTCATTAGTTTTTATGTTAAATTCACATTTCTGGACTTTACTATGAGTTTGTGTGTTTTTCTATGATTTCAGGTATTTTCTGGCTGAAATTGAGGGACTTGAGCAAAAATCAGATTCAGAGGTTGAAGAAGGACTGCTGATGCTATTGGATTCTGACCTCCCTGCACTCAAAGTAGATTTTCTGGAGCTACAGAACTCAAAATGGCGCGCTTCCAATTGCGTTGGAAAGTAGACATCCAGGGATTTCCATCAATATATAATAGTCCATACTTTGGCTGAGTTTAGATTATGTAAAAGGGCGTTGAACGCCAGTTCTACGCTGCTATCTGGAGTTAAACGCCAGAAACACGTCACAAGCCAGAGTTGAACGCCAGAAATACGTTACAAACTGGCGTTCAACTCCAAGAATGACCTCTCCACGTGGAAACTTCAAGCTTAGCCCAAGCACACACCAAGTGGGCCCCGGAAGTGGATTTATACATCAATTACTTACTTCTGTAAACCCTAGTAACTAGTTTAGTATAAATAGGACTTTTTACTATTGTATCTTCATCTTTGGATCATCTTGGATCATTTTTAGATCTCTAGACCTCCATGGGAGGCTGGCCACTCGGCCATGCTTACCCTATGTTCACTTATGTATTTTCAACGGTAGAGTTTCTACACTCCAGAGATTAAGGTGTGGAGCTCTGCTGTTCCTCATGAATTAATGCAAAGTACTACTATTTTTCTATTCAATTCAACTTATTCCGCTTCTAATATATTCATTCGCACTTTAACCTGAATGTGATGAACGTGACAATCATCATCATTCCCTACGAACGCATGCCTGACAACCACTTCCGTTCTACTTTAGATTGAATGAGTATCTCTTGGATCTCTTAATCAGAATCCTCGTGGTATAAGCTAGATTGATGGCGGCATTCATGAGAGTCCGGAAAGTCTAAACCTTGTCTGTGGTATTCTGAGTAGGACTTTGGGATTGAATGACTGTGACGAACTTCAAACTCGCGAGTGCTGGGCGTAGTGACAGACGCAAAAGGAGGGTGAATCCTATTCCAGTATGATCGAGAACCTCAGATGATTAGCCGTGCTATGACAGAGCATTTGAACCATTTTCACAAGAGGATGGGCTGCAGCCATTGACAAGGGTGATGCCTCCAGACGATTAGCCATGCAGTGACAGCGCATCGGACCATTTTCCAGAGAGGATAAAAAGTAGCCATTGACAACGGTGATGTCCTTACATAAAGCCAGCCATGGAAAGGAGTAAGATTGATTGGATGAAGACAGCAGGAAAGCAGAGGTTCAGAGGAACGAATGCATCTCTATACGCTTATCTGAAATTCTAACCAATGAATTACATAAGTATTTCTATCCTTATCTTCTATTTATTATTAATATTCAAAAACTCCATAACTATTTGATATCCGCCTGACTGAGATTTACAAGGTGACCATAGCTTGCTTCAAGCCGACAATCTTCGTAGGATCGACCTTTACTCACGTAAGGTTTATCACTTGGACGACCCAGTGCACTTGCTGGTTAGTTGTATCGAAGTTGTGAATGAAAAACGATTTACTAAGACGTACGTACAGAGTTTTTGGCGCCGTTGCCTGAGATCACAATTTCGTGCACCAAGTTTTTGGCACCGTTGCCGGGGATTGTTCGAGTTTGGACAACTGACGGTTCATCTTGTTGTTCAGATTAGGTAATTTTCTTTTTGTTTTATTTTCAAAAATTTTTCAAAAACCTTTCGAAAATTTCTCATCTGTTTTCGAAAAACAAAATTAAATCTTTTCAAAAATATATTTTTCTTCAGAATTTTTAAGAATGAATTCTAGAGTTTCATGAAGCATGTTGAAGCCTGGCTGGCTGTAAAGCCATGTCTAATTCTTTTGGATAGGGGCTTCCAACCATCAGCATAGAGGCAGGTTAATTGGTATGTCAGTTGTGTCATGTCTGAGTTACATACTAAAGCTTGGCTGGCTATTAAGCCATGCCTAACCCTCAGATTGGAGCTTTAGACTAAAGAGCACAAGATTCCTGGAATTCATATTAAAAATTTTGGAATCCTTATTTTTCTTTTTCTAAATATTTTTCGAAAAATATAAAATAAAAATACAAAAATCCAAAAAAATAAAAAAAATCATAAAAATAAAAAATATTTCATGTTTCTTGTTTGAGTCTTGAGTCAAGTTGAAAGTTTGGTGTCAATTGCATATTCATCTTGCATTTTTCAAAAAATTCATGCATTCATAGTGTTCTTAATGATCTTCAAGTTGTTCTTGGTAAGTCTTCTTGTTTGATCTTGATGTTTTCATGTTTTGTGTCTTTTCTTGTTTTTCATATGCATTCTTGCATCCATAGAGTCTAAACATGAAAGATTTCTAAGTTTGGTGTCTTGCATATTTTCTTTGCATTAAAACTTTTTCAAAAATATGTTCTTGATGTTCATCTTGATCTTCAAAGTGTTCTTGGTGTTCATCTTGACATTCATAGCATTCTTGCATACGTTCATTGTTTTGATCTAAAAATTTTCATGCATTGCATCATTTTCATGTTTTTCTCTCTCATCATAAAAATTCAAAAAAATAAAAAAAAAATATCTTTCCCTTTTTATCTCTTAAAATTTCGAAAATTAGATTTGACTTTTTCAAAAATTTTTAAAATCTAGTTGTTTTTATGAGTCAAATCAAATTTTCAATTTAAAAATCTTATCTTTTTCAAAAATCAAATCTTTTTCATTTTTCTTATTTATTTTCGAAAATTTCAAAAATATTTTTCAAAAATATTTTTCTTATCTTTATCTCCTAATTTTCGAAAATAACATCATCAATTAATGTTTTGATTCAAAAATTTCAAGTTTGTTACTTGCTTGTTAAGAAAGATTCAAACTTTGAGTTCTAGAATCATATCTTGTGATTGCTTGTGAATCAAGTCATTAATTGTGATTTTAAAAATCAAATCTTTTTCAAAACTAATTTCAATCATATCTTTTCAAAAATATCTCTTTATGTTATCTTTTTCAACATTTGATTTTAAAATATCCTTTTTAACTTCTTATCTTCTTATCTTTTCAAAATTGATTTTCAAATTTGTTTCAACTAACTAACTAATTTTTTGTTTGTTTCTTATCATTTTCAAAACTACTTAACTAACTCTCTCTCTCTAATTTTCGAAAATATCTTCCCTCTTTTTCAAAATTTCTTTTTAATTAATTAATTATTTTAATTTTTGATTTTAATTTTCGAAAATTACTAACCTTTTTCAAAAACTATTTTCGAAAATCACTAACTCTTTTTCAAAAATTATTTTCGAAAATTCTCTCTCTCTCTTATCTCCTTCTATTTATTTATTCATCTACTAACACTTCATCTTACCCAAATTCGAACCCCCTCTTCCATCTGTGTTCGAATTTTTTCTTCTTCTTTTCTTCTACTCACACAGGGACCTCTATACTGTGGTAAAAAGGACCCCTATTATTATTATTTTTCTGTCCCTCTTTTTCATATGAGCAGGAGCAAAGACAAGAACATTCTTGTTGAAGCAGATCTAGAACCTGAAAGGACTCTGAAGAGGATATGGTTGGACTCTCAACCTAAGGATAGCCTGAACTCTTGGGATAAGCTGGTCAAGGCTTTCTTAGCCAAGTTCTTTCCTCCTCAAAAGCTGAGTAAGCTTAGAGTGGATGTTCAGACCTTCAGACAGAAAGAAAGTAAATCCCTCTATGAAGCTTGGGAGAGATATAAAGGACTAACTAAAAAGTGTCATTCTGACATGCTTTCAGAATGGACCATCCTGGATATATTCTATGATGGTCTGTCTGAATTAGCTAAGATGTCATTGGATACTTCTGCAGGTGGATCCATTCACCTAAAGAAAACGCCTGCAGAAGCTCAAGAACTCATTGACATGGTTGCTAATAACCAGTTCATGTACACTTCTGAGAGGAATCCTGTGAGTAATGGGACGCCTATGAAGAAAGGAGTTCTTGAAATTGATACTCTGAATGCTATATTGGCTCAGAATAAAATATTAACTCAGCAAGTCAATATGATTTCTCAGAGTCTGAATGGAATGCAAGCTGCATCCAACAGTACTCAAGAGGCATCTTCTGAAGAAGAAGCTTATGATCCTGAAAACCCTGCAATAACAGAGGTGAATTACATGGGTGAACCTTATGGAAACACCTATAACTCATCATGGAGAAATCATCCAAATTTCTCATGGAAGGATCAACAAAGGCCTCAACAAGGCTTTAATAATGGTGGAAGAAACAGGTTTAGCAATAGCGAGCCTTTTCCATCATCCACTCAGCAACAGACAGAGAACTCTGAACAAAATACTTCTAATTTAACAAACTTAGTCTCTGATCTATCTAAGGCCAATGTGAGTTTCATGAATGAAACAAGGTCCTCCATTAGAAATTTGGAGGCATAAGTGGGCCAGCTGAGTAAAAGGATCACTGAAATCCCTCCTAGTACTCTCCCGAGTAATACAGAAGAAAATCCAAAAGGAGAGTGCAAGGCCATTGAATTGATCACCATGGCCGAACCTATAAGGGAAGGAGAGGACGTGAATCCCAAGGAGGAAGACCTCCTGGGACGTCCAGTGATCAATAAGGAGTTTCCCTTTGAGGAACCAAAGGAATCTGAGGCTCATCCAGACACCATAGAGATTCCATTGAACCTTCTTATGCCATTCATGAGCTCTGAAGAGTACTCCTCTTCTGAAGAGAATGAAGATGTTACTGAAGAGCAAGTTACCAAGTACCTTGGTGCAATCATGAAGCTGAATGCCAAATTATTTGGTATTGAGACTTGGAAAGATGAACCTTCCTTGTTCACCAATGAACTAAGTGATCTGGATCAACTGACATTGCCTCAGAAGAAACAGGATCCTGCAAAGTTCATAATACCTTGTACCATAGGCAACATGATCTTTGAAAAGGCTCTGTGTGACCTTGGGTCAGGGATAAACCTCATGCTCCTCTCTGTAATAGAGAAACTGGGAATCTATGGGGCTCTTCCCTATCACCACTTCACCACTCACATCCATCCACTCTTCCCCATAAACCTACCTCATAAACTCCACCTACCTTCAAAATTCAAAATCAATTTCCCACCCAAAACCACCCTATATGGCCGAACCTTACCCCCCTCCCTTCCCTATATATAGCCCTCCATTCTTCCTCATTTTCACACACCACAACCCTCTCTTCCCCTTCTTGGCCGAAACACATCTCTCTCTCCCTCTCCTCCATTTCTTCTTCTTCTTCATCTACATCAAGAGCACTCCATCATCCTTCATGAAATAAGAGAAGATAAAAAAGCAATGAGGGAGGAGCAACAAAGACAAGGAAGAGACATAGAAGAGCTCAAGGATATCATTGGTTCCTCAAGAAGGAAACGCCACCATCACTAAGGTGGACTCATTTCTTGTTCTTACATTCTCTGTTTTTCGTTTTCTATGTTAAGTGCTTATCTAAGTTTGTGTCTTATTACATGATCATTAGTATTTAGTAACTTTGTCTTAAAGTTATGAATGTCCTATGAATCCATCACCTCTCTTAAATGAAAAATGTTTTAATTCAAAAGAACAAGAAGTACATGAGTTTCGAATTTATCCTTGAACTTAGCTTAATTATATTGATGTGGTGACAATGCTTCTTGTTTTCTGAATGAATGCTTGAACAATGCATATGTCTTTTGAAGTTGTTGTTTAAGAATGTTAAATATGTTGGCTCTTGAAAGAATGATGACAAGGAGACATGTTATTTGATAATCTGAAAAATCATAAAAATGATTCTTGAAGCAAGAAAAAGCAGCAATGAACAAAGCTTGCAGAAAAAAAAAATAGCGAAAAAAAAAAGAGAAAAAGCAAGCAGAAAAAGCCAAAAGCTCTTAAAACCAAGAGGCAAGAGCAAAAAGCCAATGACCCTTAAAACCAAAAGGCAAGGGTAACAAAAAGGATCCCAAGGCTTTGAGCATCAGTGGATAGGAGGGCCTAAAGGAATAAAATCCTGGCCTAAGCGGCTAAACCAAGCTGTCCCTAACCATGTGCTTGTGGCGTGAAGGTGTCAAGTGAAAACTTGAGACTGAGCGATTAAAGTCAAGGTCCAAAGCAAAAGAAGAGTGTGCTTAAGAACCCTGGACACCTCTAATTGGGGACTTTAGCAAAGCTGAGTCACAATCTAAAAAGGTTCACCCAATTATGTGTCTGTGGCATTTATGTATCCGGTGGTAATACTGGAAAACAAAGTGCTTAGGGCCACGGCCAAGAATCATAAAATAGCTGTGTCCAAGAATCATCATACTGAACTAGGAGAATCAATAACACTATCTGAACTCTGAGTTCCTATAGATGCCAATCATTTTGAACTTCAATGGATAAAGTGAGATGCCAAAACTATTCAAGAGGCAAAAAGCTACAAGTCCCGCTCATTCAATTGGAGCTATGTTTCATTGATAGTTTGGAATTTATAGTATATTCTCTTCTTTTTATCCTATTTGATTTTCGGTTGCTTGGGGACAAGCAACAATTTAAGTTTGGTGTTGTGATGAGCGGATAATTTATACGCTTTTTGGCATTGTTTTTAGTAGAATCTAGTTACTTTTAGGGATGTTTTCGTTAGTTTTTATGTTAAATTCATATTTCTGGACTTTACTATGAGTTTGTGTGTTTTTCTATGATTTCAGATATTTTCTGGCTGAAATTGAGGGATTTGAGCAAAAATCAGATTCAGAGGTTGAAGAAGGACTGCTGATGCTGTTGGATTCTGACCTCCCTGCAATCAAAGTGGATTTTCTGGAGCTACAGAACTCAAAATGGCGTGCTTCCAATTGTGTTGGAAAGTAGACATCCAGGGCTTTCCAGAAATATATAATAGTTCATACTTTGGCCGAGTTTAGATGACGTAAAAGGGCGTTGAACGCCAGTTCTACGCTGTTGTCTGGAGTTAAACGCCAGAAACAAGTCACAAGCCAGAGTTGAACGCCAGAAATACGTTACAAACTGGCGTTCAACTCCAAGAATGACCTCTCCACGTGGAAACTTTAAGCTCAGCCCAAGCACACACCAAGTGGGCCCCGGAAGTGGATTTATGCATCAATTACTTACTTCTGTAAACCCTAGTAACTAGTTTAGTATAAATAGGACTTTTTACTATTGTATTTTCATCTTTGGATCATCTTGGATCATTTTTAGATCTCTAGACCTCCATGGGAGGCTGGCCACTCGGCCATGCTTACCCTATGTTCACTTATGTATTTTCAACGGTAGAGTTTCTACAATCCATAGATTAAGGTGTGGAGCTCTGCTGTTCCTCTTGAATTAATGCAAAGTACTACTGTTTTTCTATTCAATTCAACTTATTCTGCTTCTAAGATATTCATTCGCACTTCAACCTGAATGTGATGAACGTGACAATCATCATCATTCCCTACGAACGCGTGCCTGACAACCATTTCTGTTCTACCTTAGATTGAATGAGTATCTCTTGGATCTCTTAATCAGAATCCTCGTGGTATAAGCTAGATTGATGGCAGCATTCATGAGAGTCTGGAAAGTCTAAACCTTGTCTGTGGTATTCCGAGTAGGACTCTGGGATTGAATGATTGTGACGAACTTCAAACTCGCGAGTGCTGGGCGTAGTGACAGACGCAAAAGGAGGGTGAATCCTATTCCAGTATGATCGAGAACCTCAGATGATTAGCCATGCTGTGACAGAGCATTTGGACCATTTTCACAAGAGGATGGGATGCAGCCATTGACAAGGGTGATGCCTCCAGACGATTAGCCATGCAGTGACAGCGCATCGGACCATTTTCCAGAGAGGATAAAAAGTAGCCATTGACAACAGTGATGTCCTTACATAAAGCCAGCCTTGGAAAGGAGTAAGATTGATTGGATGAAGACAGCAGGAAAGCAGAGGTTCAGAGGAACGAATGCATGTCTATATGCTTATCTGAAATTCTAACCAATGAATTACATAAGTATTTCTATCCTTATCTTCTATTTATTATTAATATTCGAAAACTCCATAACTATTTGATATCCGCCTGACTGAGATTTACAAGGTGACCATAGCTTGCTTCAAGCCGACAATCTTCGTGGGATCGACCCTTACTCACGTAAGGTTTATTACTTGGATGACCCAGTGCACTTGTTGGTTAGTTGTATCGAAGTTGTGAATGAAAAACGATTTATTAAGACGTGCGTACAGAGTTTCTGGCGCCGTTGCCTGAGATCACAATTTCATGCACCAGCATGATGCTAACACAAGCTCCCAAGTCACACATACAATCATGAAAAGTGTATCCACCAATACAACAAGACACTAAGCATGGTCCCGGTTCACCACATTTTCTTGGAATAGGTTCCATCAAGGAAGAGATTGAACTACCCAAGGATAATGTCTCCAATTCTCCTATCCTATCTTTGTGTGTACACAAGTCTTTCAAAAATTTTGCATACTTTGGAATTTGTTGAATAACATCGAGGAGCGGTATAGTTACCTCAACCTTTTTGAACACTTGAAGCATGTTCAAATCAAATTCCGGTGTCTTCTTTGCTTTCTTCACCATGGAAGGGAATGGAATAGGAACGGACTCATCCACTATAGCTTTCCTCTTGGGTTCCTTGAGGTTTACTCCTTCTTCCTCATGTCTTTTATCTACCACCTCTTCTTCATGTGGAGCTTCAACAACTACCTCTTTCTCATGAACATCCTCCATTCTCTTTGGAGGTATCTCCTCTAATGTAGTCCCCGACCTTAGAGTTATGGCGTTGAGACCGCCCCTTGGGTTTGGTTGGGGTTGGGATGGAAGGTTAGAAGAACTTGAGGGTTGGTTGGTGTTGTTATTGGGGTTTGGTGGTTGGTTTGACATGTTCATCTTGGAGAGCAAGTTGGTGAGGTTAGCCAATTGAGTACTCAAGGCATCAAATTGAGCCTTGTTGCTTTCATCTCGCTTTTCCATAGCGGCTCTAAGCTCTTCAACTTGATTGTTGGAAGATGGAGGAGTTGGGTTTTGATTTTGTTATCTATGATGTGATGCTTGGTACTTGGTGTATTTGTTTTGGTTTTGGTTGGAGTGGCCTTGGTTGGCTTAGTAGTTGGTGTTGTTGTGGTGATATTGGGATGAAGATTGGTTGTTATTGTGATGAGAAAGAGAGTTGTTCCATCTTTGGCTTTGATTGCTTCCTTGTGCATTATCCTTCCACCCTTGATGTTGACTACCACCTTGATGGTAATTGTTTTGACCTTGAGAAGGGTAGGGTGGACGGTTGTTGTAATTCACATTGGCTACCACAAGAGCATGTTCCTCTTGAATTTGATGGCATTGGTCGGTGTAATGTGTGGTGCTAGAGCACAAACCACAAATTCTAGGAGGGCCTTCAAGTTGAGCAACTGGAGGTAGGGCTTGGACGTCGTTGATGGAGTAGTATTCCCTTTGATCCCTTTGAATTTGTGTAAGGATGGTGGTCATATCCCCAAGTGCCTTAGTTAAGCTTGATTCGGAAGGGGATGGTTCTACCACACCCTTAAGGGGGTTACTCCTTACTCTTGTGTGTTGTGTGGATTCGGCAACATTCTTTATCAAATCCCAAGCTTCTCCCTCTGTCTTGTTTTTCGAAAGGGAGCCACCACTAGAAGCGGTGAGCAATCTTCTATCCTCTGTACAAAGACCTCTAGTAAAGTAGCTAATGAGCAAGTTAGTGGTCATTTCGTGGTGTGGACATGACTCCAATAACCTCTTAAACCGAGACCAATACTCGTACAAACTCTCTTGGTCTCTTTGCATTATGCCCGAAATCTCCTTCTGGATGTAGTCGGTCTTCTCCGATGGAAAGAATTTATCAAGAAACTCTCTTCTCAAGAAATCCCAATTAGTCACAATCTCATCCGGTAGCGAATAGAACCATGTTTTTGCTTGCGCTTCAAGAGAGAATGGGAAGGCAAAAACCATGACAGCTACCTCATCGGCTCCATGCCTTTGAGCAGTAGAACAAGCAACTTGAAAATCCTTCAAATGTCGGATGGGGTCTTGACCCGGCAACCCATGAAACTTAGGAAGTAGATTTATCAAGCTACTCTTCAACTCAAAGTTCGGATCAAGGTTAGGATACCTTGCTTGCAACGGTTGAAGTATGATATCCGGGGCTCCTTGCTCATGCAAAGTGATCCGGCGTGGCTCCGCCATATGTGGCTCACTTGTAGGATGCAAAGATGTATTAGTAGTGCCAACAGAAGAATAGGAAGTAACAGACTCCAAGTCACTCTCAGTAACGTCTAGTGATTCGGTGTTTTCCTCAAGAGAGGCCGAAGTACTAGGTGTATAGTCCAACCGCCGCCTAGCTTGCCGAGTGTGTAATAAAGTCCTTTCGATCTCGGGATCAAAATTGGCCAAGCTAGAGTTCGGTTGAGACTGAGTCATCAAACTTGAAAGTCATAGCATAAATGTAAAGGAAATCTAAACTATGGCTAAGTAATTAAAGAAGTAAACTATCTACAATATTCACATATTCACATAACCAATATCAAGGCATATGTTGCAACCATTCCCCGGCAACGTCGCCAAAAATTTGACCACTGTCACAGAAGCACCCGAAGATGTATTGGTAAAGATTCTCTTCAAGAAAACCGCGTTGTAAGTATAGCTCTACCAACAACAATCCTCGGGGGTCAAATTTAGAAGAGGGATTTGGTTGTCACAAGTTCAACCCCAATAGAAATAACCGAAGTATCCAAACCTCGGGTCGTCTCACAAGGAATGGGCAATCATGTGCTTCGACATTGGTTAGAAATCCGGGGTTGTGAGTTATGAGCATGAAAATAAATGGAAATCTTAACAAACAAGTAATCTTAAAATGCAACAATTAATTCAATCAACTAAACAAAACATAAGCACCTTAAATGAATAAACAACATCCTACTTAATCCTATTATGTCCCAAACAAGAAACTACAACTGAAGCAATTGGTTGAGAAAGTTGATTTTCAAGTATGAATAATAAAGGTAACTCTTGGCTAGGCTCGGGAATTGGGATCACCATCCTTGTCTAACAACTATACCTTGACAATTATAAGGAACCAAGCTCATTAAGTCTACTCTCAAGTCTTAAATACGTGATATCTACTCCTAGACTTGAAGTACGTCAAATGGCCCTGATCACATCAACCCATAAGTCCCAACCTACCTACTAATTAGATTAGTAGTGGGTTGGCGTCAATGAGTATCAAATTGACCACCTAGGGCTCCCAAATCATCAAATCCATTAGACCCAATGACTCAAGTTTACACAATTCCCTTGACTTAGGCCAAGAGTGAAAAAGAACTACTCCATAATCAAAGTAAACAATTCATCAAACACTTGGTAAGCACTAACAAAAGACATGTTCAAATTAGCAATTAAATTGAGTTCTACAAATACCCACTAACGATTATCAACATGCAATCATCCAAACAACAAAGCTAAGCATAGAAATCATCATTGTAACATCAACAAGTCAAGATTCACAACATTCATGAAATGGGTATAAAATGAGAATTGACAAGAATTCATAAATTATCACAAGATATAAGCAAAATTGTAACAAGAAATTCAAATTGAACAATTAAGACTAGTAATTAACAAGATTCAAGTCACAAATCAACAAGGGAAGATCAAATTAAAACTAGATCTTGAGAGGAACAAGGGTTTCTCCTTCTAGAATAACCAAAGAACCGCAAAAACTAACTAAAAATTATGTCCTAGTGTAGAATGAGTGATCCCCTCTTTCCCCTAGCATCCTTGGGTCTTTTTCCATGCAGAAGCAGCTTGAAATTAGGCCTAATGAGCCTCAGAAATCGCCAGGCACGATTTCCTTTAATGAGGTCACGTGTAGCCTTCCACGCGTGCGCGCCATGCGTGCACGTGCGCCGATTGCTCTTGCGTTCTACGCGTGCGCGCCAAGTGCGCGTGCGCGTCGATAAGATTCTCCTGATTCGCGCGGATGCGTCCATCCTCGCGCGCCACTTCCAGCCAATCCCATCCACGCGTACGCGTGGAGTTCACGAGCCCGCCGATGCTGCTTTTCCAAAGATCTCAATTCTTCATGTTCCTCCCTTTTGTACATGCTTTCTCCCTCTCTTCTAAGTCATTCCTACCCTATAATTCCTGAAATTACTCAAGAAATACATCACGGCATCGAATGGCAATAGAAGAGGATTAAAATATGGCAATTTTAAGGCAAAATAAGCATGTTTTACATCATCGAGCAATATTGGAAAGTGAACACAAAACCATGCATTTCTTGCAAATAAGTGTGAGAAATATTGATAAAATCCCCCAAAATAAGCACAAGATAAACCACAAAATCAGGGTTTATCACCTCTCGAATGAAAATACTTGCCACGTCCCCGACTAGAGCTCCCTCCATGAGTGTCCTTAGATGCCACCACGGTCTTGGCATACTCCTCCACTACTCTAGGCTTATTCACCAAGTCAGAGAATACACGAATCTCCATAGGAGCCACAGCAGTCATAATTCTCTCCTTCAAACCCCTCTAGTACTTAACGCATCTCCACCTCTCGTAAGTCTCCGGGTTACCCTGACATACCCAAGAAAACCTACAAAACTCTTCAAACTTATTAGTGTACTCTGCCACAGACATGGAACCTTGCTTCAACTACATTAGCTCCATCTCCTTCGCTTCCCTTGCAGACTCAGGGAAGTATTTCTTATAGAAAGCCATTTGGAACACCTCCCATGGAATGTTAGTGTTCTGAAGCTGTAGCAAACGATACTTAGCTTGCCACCAGGGCTGGGCCTCTCCCGCTAGCTGATAAGCGGCAAACTTTACATATTGATTGAGTGGAACATGCTGCGCCTGTAAAGCACGCTCCATAGCCTTGAACCAGTGGTCCGCTTCCACAGGATTAGTAGATCCTCAGAAAGTTGGCGGATGAATCTTGAGAAATGTCGCCAAGGTCATCAGAACTCCTCCTGTGTTATCACCGTTAACCTCAGCATTATCATTGGCATTCCCTTCACCATTTCCGTTGCCATTTCCGTTCCCAGCCGGTTGGCCCAATCTCTGCACAGCTTGCAGAGTCGCAGCAGCATTCGCTTCCATGGTGTTTGCTAAGTTAGCCATGGCCGCCATGAACTCGGCATGGTTATCAGTTGGTTGCTCATTCCTACTCTCTCGCGTACGTGTTCGACCTCGCCCGCGAGTGGCCATGTAGGGTTCCTGTCTACAACAAACAATCGATATCAAGGTGATCAGTCTCAATATCAAAAGCCTAGTGCTTCAATTATCCCAAACAGGCACTCACAAACAAGCATGCTATGCATATATCAAACAGATAACCTAATAGCATCACAGAAAAGACACACAGAGTATGCAATGAAGCACAATCGGTCCATCCCTCAGGCTCACGAGGACAACCGCTCTGATACCACTAAATGTAACACCCTAATTAGCCTAAGCCTTACCTCGCGTGGTAAAGTAAAGGTTAATCAGAGATTACGACAGTTCTAAGCTCATACATAATATATATATATAGAAGAATGGTATAATCTAGAAGCCCGATGAAGGATATAGCTAAAAAAAATAGGATTTCAAAAGCGCAAACGTACTATCTTAAAGCATAAGAAATAGAAGTGATATAAACAATGATAGTAGTATAATAGTGTAATACCATAAGAAACTAGCCACGGCTCGCGGAGTTTAAGCCGGCTAGCCAAATACAGATGTACAAAACCAGACAGTTTAAAAATAGCTTATACAAATTTTTCTCTCAAAATACAAGCCTCTAGGTGAATACAAAATACAAAAAGAGAGATGTATAAACAAACTAAACCAAAAGACTCCAAAAGAATCCAAGATCCTCCGCCCTTGTCACCATCCAAAGCAACTCACCGAGGTGGGTTGCGACCTGCATCTGAAAAACACAACAAAGATATGGTATGAGAACTGGAGGTTCTCAGTATGGTAACAGTGCCTAGTGATGTAGGATATAAGATCCCGGGACGCCAAAGGCAATCCTAAGCTCCATATCCATCACAAGATTCAAGCTTAAAGCATTCTAAAACAAATAAGCATAATATAAACCTCATCATAAATAAATTGGGTGCTTTATCTTAAGGGATTTCTATTCTAACTAAACACCGCTGTCCCACAGCCTTCACCAACCTATTCTCCATGCGATCCCATCGCCGCCGCCTTCCGAACCTCCTCAATCCCAGTAGAAAGTACAATTAATAACAATACAAGTAATTTACAAGTAAAAGCATACAATTCAAGTAGATCAAGTAAGCAAATAGGCATGTTATTCAAGTAGGCATACAATTACAAGTCGGCAAAGCAAACAAGCAAATAGAAAATGCATATGATGAATGCCTGTCCTACTGGCTGTGATATCACATTGTCGGTTCAACTGCCAACCCGACACATCTCCATGGAGACATCGCCCTTCGAATTTCTCATATGGGAACCCCGAGATATAGTGCCCGGATCACTGTCCAGGTACCGGCGCCTGCTCGCCTATGGTCCGAAGGGATGCGAGCGGGATATTCTTGCCACAGACCTCACATCTCAATGCAAGCGGGACGAACCACCGCCCTTACTCCGCCGCCGCTACCTCGATAGGCAGGATCCAACCGCCGTCCCTGCCGGGCGCATAGCGTATCATATTCTCAGTAAAAATAATATCTCAATGGTTTTCAGAAAACATTTTCAATATACAGAGATCCATCGCCTCAATCCGAGTCCTTGACTCATCTCAACCACTGTCCATTCATATCTCAGTTTCCAATGTCCAAAGTTCATCATTACTTATCTCATATATCACTCATCCTTCACCCAACGTCAAATCATTCTCAGCACGCCAGAAACCTAAGCCTCCATTTTCTAAGTTATCATAAAACCATGTATCAGGACTCTTAAGTTATATACCATGTTCTAATACTCAAAACTAGGCCCAAAAGTCTTAAAATGGTGTTTTAGAAACTTACGACCTTGTTGGAAAGGTAGAATAATTAAAAAATAAGAAAATTTTAAGATATAGGACGTGTGGGGCAGCACAGGGGTGTGTGCGTGCGCACACTCCTGAGAGTTTTGAAATGTGTGTGTACGCACAGGGGTGTGTGTATGCACATGTGTCAATTTTTACAAGGATCTGTCCGCTCGCACAACCTGTGCCAGCGCCCCCAACAGACCAGCCTTCCCGACGTGTGCGTCTGCACAGACCTGTGCGTCTGCACAGATTGAAGTTTTTCCTTAGATGTGTGCGCGCACAAGCTGTGCTGGCGCTGTGAACAGAATGCACCTCCCTGCCTGTACGTGCGCACAAGTGTGTGCGTCCGCACAGGTCAAAATTCTGGTAGGGGTGTGCGCCTGCACACATCAACAAATCTTGAAATTCTGCAACTTTGCAGAATTTCAGATTTTTAACACCAACTTTGAAGGATCATAACTCACTCTACAAAATTCTAATTTTCACAACTTTTATATCGATTTAAAGAGTTTTCAAAAATCTTTATTCATAAACAAATTTCAATCAATTTCAAAAACCGAGGCAAAAGTTATGATCGTACAAAGTTCATCAAAAACTCAATTTTACCAAACTTCATAACTTACACAATTTATTACCATACACATTCCAACCTTTACCATACCATTCCAAAACTCCATTTTTCATCAAAATGTACCTATTGTATCATAATACACCAACTTTACCACATTCTCCTTCCCATTTCCTTATTTCCAATTCCAACATCAACCATATAACACTTATGATCAAAATCACCATCACACTCACCATTTCATAAATCATCATACTACAATTATCATAAGGAACCAACTTCCAATCCATACAATCATTCAACAACATCATATCATTAAAATTCATCACAAATCAACCCAACATTCATCAATTCATCAACATTTAACACACCAACCATGATTTTAGTTTAACCTATCTTATTGGTCACTAGCCTATGTGTCCATGAATATTATATACTACATAGAGGAAACCGAAACCATACCTTGGCCGATTCTCCCTATGCACCCAAATTCCAACTTGGCACAATTAATCTTCCAACCACAATCCAAGCTTTCAAATCCACTCCAATAAGCACAATTTGTTCCAAGAGCTCCCAAAGCCACAATAATCAAGCTATATACATATAAATCACCTCAAATCAACCTAGGGTTCTAATTAAATATAATTTCCCAAGGGTTTAGTGGCTTTACCTCCTCCAACAATTTTGCTAGCAAGAATCCAAGGCTAAGCAAGGATTAGAGCAAACCTAAACACCAAGAATCACAAAAACTCATTTAATCAAAAACCCTATATACCCAAAATTTTGAAGAGAGAAACTAAAAGGGATTCAAGCTTTCCTTACCAGTTTCTTATATGGGATGTGTAGACCTCTCCGCAAGGAATGCGTAGCTGCTGATGGCACGTAAATCGGAGCTCTCTAGCTCAAGATATGAGCTTTGGAAGAAGATGATGAATAGTGTTCACTCTCTTCTCCACTCCTCCTTTCAATTTCTGATTGTGTGTGCTTGTTAGTGTGTTGTGATGCTGATTGGTTCATTAATTGAGTCTTTTATATGTTGGGCTTGGGCCCAACTTGGGCCCGGTCCAACCTATTAGAGTTTTTAGCCTGTTTGGCCCAACTTCGGGCCAAACCTTTAAAATTAACGCCCGGTTTTCTATTTCTAATATTTTTCTAAGGTTTTCACCGGTTTTTACTTTTTCTCATGTGGTACCGGATAGACTTGAACCGGTTCAACTGGTTCAACTGTTAGTTCGCGGTTTTTTACGGTTTTTCGCAGAAAGCACATTTTCTGACTCAGAAAAACCTACTGAATCCAAAAATCACCTTTAAATCCTCAAATTCTCACTCTAACTTTTCGGAATCTAATTTGGGAAATTAATCACTTAATTAACCGGTTGATTAATTACGGTTCTTACATAGGGCAATTGGTTTTGAATTGAGAGTTTTGGTAAATATTGAGTTTTAAGGTTTTTGGTAAAAATGGATTTTGGGCCAAATTTGGCAGATCATATCTCGAGCTTCAGTTTTCGAAATGGATTGAATTTCGTATCAAATAAAAGATAATTTAAAGATCTTTAGAACGGTATAGATTTTATGGAAATAAGAAATTTGCAGAAAAATATATGATCGTTGGAAGTTAGTATAAAAAATATGAATTCTGTGATAATGCAGAAATTGACTTCTGGGTTGTGTGCACACGAACATTGTTGTGCGCATGCTCTGAGTAGGGGCCATGTTTCCACTTGTACACGTACACACACAATTGTGCACACACACACCCTGTGATTTTTAGAAAATGTACGTACGCACACTATGGTGCGCACGCACACACAAGTATATGCCTCTTGCTGAGAGCGTTCGCACACTCTGGTGTGCACGGACACTCAGTGAAATTTGCAAGTGGTGCGTACGCACAAGTTGGGAAGTGCCTTCTGTTGAAGGCGTCTACACGTATTCATGTGTGCACACAAAATAGAAAATTTTACTTTGTGTGCGTACGCACACCTCTATGCGTATGCACATATTGAGAAAACTCTTCTGGGCGTGCGTACGCACAACCCTATGCATATGCACACTGCCCTGATTTTCAATGAAAACCTTGTTTTAAACCGTTTTACCTTCCTGATAGTTTTGTAAACTTCCGTAACGCTTATTTAGGGTGTCTTAACTTTTTTTTATGCTTTGGAACATAGAGAATACACTAAGTGAGTTTAACTAGATATTTTTTGGTAACAAATTTAGAAGACGGAGACTTAGGTTTCTAAAGTTTATGAGTGGACCGTTGAAGTACTATGTTGATGATGAGTAAGATGAGCTGTGGAGATAAGAAAATCGGAAATATTTTTTACGAGTCTTGGACTCAAAGATAAATGAGAAAGATTAAATACTGAAAGTGATCACTGATGGCATATATAATGTTTTATACTGGTATTATTGAGACAATATGCGCCTAGCAGGGACGGTAGGTTAATCCCGCCTGTCGAGGTTGCGGCGGTGGCGCAAGGACGGTGGTTAATCCCGCTTACGTTGAGATGTGAGGTCTGTGGCTGAGTATCCTGCTCACATCCTTTCAGAATCGCAAGAGTGTACCAGGATCCCTAGACCATGTCCAGGCACAATATCCTTGGGGGTTCCCATTTATATTTATGACCAAAAGGCGACATTCCCATGGGAATGTGTCGGGTTGGCAGTTGAACTAACAATGTGATATCACAGCCAAATAGGACAGGAATTCATCATGTGCATATTCTATATGTTTGTTTGCTTTGTGATGGCAGGGCGGAATTCAGCCAATTAAGAATTCAATATAGGAAATACGTTGCGAGTATAGCTCTTAACCAGCAAAAATCTGCCTCATCAATATAGAAAGGTTGTCACAAAAGTTTAGAATAAAAATACAGGGAGTATGAGTCGCAGGTCGTCTCCCAACGAGTTGACAAAGAGGTGCTAATTTATTAATCAGGAGTTTTCTAGGTAATTTTGATTTTGGGAATTGAGCAAATAAATATTTGTAAATTAAAGCAATGAAAATTAAAAGAGATTTATAATATTCAAAATAAAAGGCCTTGACTGGGGAAATGATTAATTGGAAGTTCTATCCTTGTTGGAATTCTCTCAAGTGTAGTATAAAGAGGTTGTTATTTTTACTTAGTTAACCCTTACTAAATAAAGGAAAGTCAAGTGATTAAGCTAACTCTTATTCGCAAATCCTAGTCCTCTCCCTTGGGAAGGTCTAGCGTTAGTAAATACAGAATTAGCCAACAACTTCCAATTTAACTAATCACTTGAGCATTCCAACTTAAATGTCTCCTTTTAATCAACCCCCATATCAAGTTGGGAATTTACTCCATTGACATGAGAATTACTTGCATAGAATTAAAAAGGGAATAAAAGAATGACATGATAGACAATAACTGCAATTTAATTAAAAATAAAAGTAATCCTTTGTATTAACAATCCATGAAAATAATCCAATTGTAACTCTAAACAAGAATTAAGAATATGGAATAAATAAAAGAGTAAGGAAACAAACTAGAACAGTATCTTCAACGGAGGTGATGACTCTTCAATATACAAAGCGAAAGCAATAAACTATGAAACTATGAATGTAAAAGAAAACCTAGAGGAAGAGTAATTTCTCTCTAGATTCAGATCTAAAAACTAAAACTATGCTAATGAGAATGTCTCTTATGTCTCTCCACGTTCCCTGGCTCTAGTCTGTGTTTCTGGGCTGGAAACTGGGTCAAAACCCGGCCCAAAATTGCCCCTAGCATTTTCTGTTATTTCTACAGATCGCGCATGTCACGCGTACGTGTCAATCACGCGTGCGTGTCGCTGGTCGTTTTGGCGTGTCACGCGTACGCGTCAGTCACGCGTGCGCATCCTTGTGCAAACCCCAATCCACGTGTACGCTGATAAACTACTATTTCATAGTTTATCTTGTGCTCAATTGAGTGGTTTTTATCAATCTTTACCCACTTATTCATACTATTTGCATGGTTTTACATTTGCCTTCCTAATTATGTGCTTTGATTGAAAACATGCTTCTTTGGCCTTAAGTTCCCTATGTTTAATTCCTCTCTTATTACCATTAGATGCCTTGATATGTGTGTTAAGTGATTTTAGAGATTACAGGGCAAGAATGGCTCAGAGGATGGAAAGGAAGCATGCAAAAGTGGAAGGAATACAAGAAGTTGGAGAAATTGCTAAGCTGTCCAGCCTGACCTCTTCGCACTCAAACGGCTATAACGCGAGCTACAGAAGTCCAAACGACGCGGTTCCAGTTGAGTTGGAAAGCTAACGTTCCGGGCTTCGATTTGATATATAATATGCGATAGTTGCCCTGACGATAGGTGACGCGATCGCGTGCTCCATGCGGACCCGTCGCAGTGACAAAAAACCAGCGTGGCAGATTTCTTCTCCAGCGATTTCTGAGCTGTTTTTTGGCCCAGTTCTCGGTCCAGAAAACACAGATTAAAGGCTATAAAGTGGGGGAATGCATCCATTCATCATCAAGCTTTCATAATTCACTTTTCATAGTTTTAGATGTAGTTTTTAGAGAGAGAGGTTCTCTCCTCTCTCTTAGGATTAGGATTTAGGATTTCTCTTAGTTTTAGTAGTGACTCTCAATCCCAGGTTCAATGTTCTTCAATTTATATTTCTCTTCTACTTTTAGATACTCTAATACTTTTATTTGTTAATTACTTATGTTGCCCATTTGATTCATAAATCTTTTATGTTAGATTGGATTGCTTTTATTAATATAATTTGAGGTATTTCAGACTTATGATTGCTTTCTTTAATTTATTAATGCTCTTTGTTTATCCAAATTATTTTCATTCAAGTAGACTTTTTTCTCTTTTGGCTTTGGTTGAGTCATTGGAGACACTTGAGTTATCAAACTCATTGTTGATTGAAAATTGGAATTCTTCAAGAATTAATTCAAGTTCCAATAACTCTAGCCTTTCCCAAGGAAAGACTAGGACCTGAGGAATAAAAATTAATTCATCCACTTAACTTACCTTCATAGTTAGAGGTTAACAAAGTGGGAGAAAAATCCAATTCTCATTACAATTGATAAGGATAACCAGGATAGGACTTCCAGTTCTCATACCTTGCCAAGAGTTTATTTTACAGTTATTTATTTATTTTTATTGCTTTGAAAATATACCTGTGCCCATTGCCCAAACTCCAGAACCCCAATTTACAAACTCATAACCAATAATAAGAACATACCTCCCTGCAATTCCTTGAGAAGACGACCCAAGGTTTAAATACTCAGTTATAAATTTTAAAAGTGGTTTGTTACTTGTGACAACCAAAACGTTTGTATGAAAGGACTTTTGAAGGTTTAGAAACTATACTTGCAATGAGGATTTATCCGCAAATTTCTAGACCACGCAAAAGTTCTCTCATCAAAATGGCGCCATTGCTGGGGAGTTGCAAACGTGTGCCTTATTATTGGTTATTGTAAATATTTATTTTTTCTTGTTTATTTTTTTTATTTTTGTTTTTATTTTTGCTTTTTCATAAATTAAGAGGTTATTGGTTTTTTATTTAGTTATTAAAAATTTTTCAAAAATTTGTTCTTCATGTTCATCTTGACCTTCAAGTTGTTCTTAGTTGTTTTCTTCGTTTTGATCTAAAAATTTTTTTGGATAACAATACACTCATCTCTAACATCATTGGTCTCACCTCTACACTCCAAAATCTTATATCCCGCATGAACCAACCCGCTACCTCCAATATTCAACCCTCAAGCTCTAGTGCACTTCCTTTTCAACCACAGAATGATCTCTCCATCCCATCACCACCATCCATGGAAGAGCACCCACATCCATCAATCCAAGAGCAAGATGATCCCAATTATGCTATTGATATGGAACAGGAAAGAAAGAATCATCTTCGCGAATCCATACTTCATAAAGAGCTAGAGGAGGCCCTACGAGTAAAGGTAGGAGAGACCCTTGAAAATGAAAGAGTAGTTAAAAGGAGTTGTCATGGAAAGAAAATCATCGAGGATGAGTACGATTTCATACTTAAACAACTGGACAAAGCAGCAATTATTAAAAAGAAAGAAGTGGTTGCAGACTTAAGAGATGCTGTACCTCCATTGGAAAGTCCAGTCACAGAGCCTCCTTCCACGGTATTTGATGTTGATGTTGATGAGAGCGTACAACCTCCAAGGCAGATCATGGTTGAAGACTTTGTAGAGGTTGATCAAGAGATGGAGATTAAAGAAGAAGAAGCACAACCTCCCATGCCCTTGGTAAGTAATGAAGAAGAGATTGAATTAGAAGAAAGCTACCAAGAGGAAGAAGTTGAAATTAAAGAAGTTTGCAAAGAGGTGGAAGTTGTCAAGGAGCACAAGGGAGTGGAGCTTGAAATCACCTTGCCAAAGTTATTGGAGACCCCTCCCCCTAAGTTGCCATCATCCTTCACAATATTCAAGTGGGTAAAATTCATATCCCTTAGCTTTCTAATCCCACTTGAATATGAGCTACTGGAGACGGATGGTCAACTTAGAGCTCTTTGTGGCATTAAGAGTAAGAGGAAGATGGTCAGTGGTCAGAATTGTCCTGCAAGGTTCATTATAGTTGGAAGCTTTAAGTTTAAACGCAAAGGTTGGTGTAGAGCTCAATTGAATGGGTCTAGGAAGCTGTTTGGTAGCTGTAGTGAGAATTCAAATTACTTATCACCCGGCTGGAAAAATACAGATCCCAACAAAAATGGGTGCAAAAGCAAGATTTGGGACCCCAGAATTCAGTCTAGAAATCAACACTCTTGGGGCCTTGTCACTTGCTTTAACTTACTTGAAGGCTTTCTGCGCCTAGTTTGGGATCCCGGAGGCTGTTGGCATTCCAAACATTGGTGGAGATTTCTGGATGAATTCAAGCACAAGCCACCATAACAGGAAGCTCACCAAATGTCCAACTTAAGGACTTTAACTAAAAGTGCTAGGTGGGAGACAACCCACCACGGTATGATCGTTCCTTTTCAATTTTAATTTTAATTTAATTTCGTTTTTGTTTGTTTTTATTTTATTTTATTTTATTTTCATTGAACCTGGAATTATTTATTGCATCTACATTAGCATTGCATTCTGTATACTGCATAAAAAAAAAACTTACGCGACACGACCGCATCATTGACGTGTCCGCGTCGCAGGTGTTGGGAGAGACTAATAAAACGAACAGAGAGTCATGCAAAAGCGTGGCTAGAGGCGTGCCAGTGGCACAAATCATCCCACGCGACCGCGTCGCCGACGCGTCCGCGTCACTTGGGAACATTGGCTTCCCACTCGACTGCGTCACTCATGCGGCTGCGTGCCTTGGATTTCGACGTGAAAAGGGTGCACGACTGAAAGTTGTGCTAGAGCGGTGTTGGATTGGTGCTGAACGCATAATTCTTCCCACGCGGACGCGTGACCGACGCGACCTCGTCATATCCTCATAATGGCCACTCATGCGATCGCATGCCCCACGCGACCGCGTCACCCTAGATTTTGGCAATACTAAGTTTTGAACAGAGAGTTGTGCGACCGCGAAGCTGCACTCGCACCACTAGCACAAATCGAGTCACGCGATCGCATGCCCCACGCGTCCGCGTCACCTAACCTTATCGCGCACCACGCGACTGCGTGCCCCACGAGTCCGCGTCGCCTGCGCCGCACAGCTTATCCAGATCAGCCAAATATCTTATCTTTTCTTCCCCAAATTTTTTCTTTTCCATTCTTATTTCTTTCTTCTTTTCTTCTTCCTTCTTTACTTTCATTCTCTTTTACTTAATTGCATACTTTCATTCATTGCATTTTAATTTTGTGCATATTTTTAATTTTTTTTCTAAATTTATTATTTTTCCATTGGTGTTCAAAAGTTCTTATTCCACTGTTACATCTTTTCTGGTATTTTCTTGGTGCTTATGACTTGTTTTATTTTGATTGGGTAACATTATTTAAATCAATGCTAATATTTTATGATACTTGTACTTCTTTTGCATTGATATGAACTTCTACTATCTTGCATTACCCACATTTTCCTCTCCTTTGTTGCAAATTTTGCACCACTAGTATGCCATGTGCTTCTATTGTTTTCTCACGTACATGTTGAAGCTTCCATGTAAATGAGACCCTTATCATTTGGCATTAACACCCATATTTTATTTATTTTCTATCTTTTGGGTTACTTTTCTTCTTTTTCTCTTCTTTCAGGCTGGCCACCAAAGACAGAGAAAGGGAGAAATTCTAAAAGGGGAGACAAACAAGTCCATCTGCACAATCCTTGAAGAAAAGCATCAGTTGGAACAACCCGTCCACTTGCACATCTCAGCATGCACCGAAGACGGTGCAATCTTTAAGTGTGGAGAGGTCGATACCGATCTCCATGTGTTAGCTATTTTCTTCTTTTCAACACCATTGTTTTATTTTCTTTGTTTATTCATTCTTGCATTTGCATGGTTAATTGCATGTTTATTTGATTTTGTGCATTTAGTTACTACTTGGTTGAAGTAATAATTTCTTTTTCAAGAAATTTTATAGTATTTTACTAATTTAAATTAAAAAAAAATTATGTTAATTTGTTTGAAGTTGTATTTGGAACATGATTTTTGAGCTAAAGAACACACAACCTGTGAGATTTTGAGCTTATTTATATGGTTACATTACTTAACCATAAATATTTCATTCTTGTGTGTTTCCTTCTCTATGATTATAATCTATATTTTGTTCCAATCTATATGTCCAATGTTTAATGTGTTACATACTTGCATATGACTGAGGCCATTATTTGATTTTTACTCAATTATTCCAAATAAAGCCTACCCTTTCAATTACCTTTCTTAGCCACTTTGAGCCTTTAAATCCCCATTTATTCTGTATTTTACCACATCACTAGCCTTAAGCAGAAAAACAAATTAAAAACCCCAATTGAATCTTTGGTTAGCTTAAGATAGAGATTGTGCATCAGCTAAGTGTGGGAAAACTGTGGGAACTTGGGTTAATAAGGGAATGTATCATGTTTTTAATTTTGAATATTGGAAAATTTGGGTACCTACTCATGTAAAACAGAAATTTAAAAATATTTCATATGCATTGATATGTTATTCTAGTTTTTATGTCTCTCTAAAAAAAAAGAAAAAAAGAAAAAAAGAAAAAGAGAAAAAATATATAATATAAATAAATAAATAAGGGGACAAAATTACCCCAATGTTAAGTTAATAAAAGATCAATGCATATGTGATAAAATTAAAGAAAAATTGATACATGAGTATGTAATGCAAAAGTGAAGACTATGGGTAGCTAGGCATGATTCTAGAGTTATATAGAGTATATGTATGTTAGGTGAAAGCTTAGGTTAATTAAAGATTCAATTTATAAAGCTCACTTAGCCATATATATATACCCTAACCCTTACCTTAGCCCCATTACTTGAAAAGACCTCATGATGTTTGCATTGGTACATTAAATATTTGTTGATTGGTTAGATGAAGAACAAAGTTTAGAAAGCATGATTAGAGAAGCGTAGAGTGAATTACCCTATACACTTGAGAGATTAGAGTGATATACACTACCAGTAAGGGTTCAGTGCTCAATTCTATGTTCCCTGCTTTCATGAGCTATCTTCTTACAACTTTACTTGTCTTTTATTATATAATTTGAATTAGTGAAATCTGATTTATGTTTGTCTTGGAGAACTTATTTATTTTTAACCAAGTAGGTAGAATCATTTTTCATGTAGTTGCATTCATATAGATAGGTTGCATTTCATACATTCTACTACTCCTTTTCACCTTTATAGCTTCTCTTGAGCTTAGCATGAGGACATGCTAATGTTTAAGTGTGGGGAGGTTGATAAACCACTATTTCATGGTTTATCTTGTGCTCAATTGAGTGGTTTTTATCAATCTTTATTACCCACTTATTCATACTATTTGCATGGTTTTACATTTGCCTTCCTAATTATGTGCTTTGATTGAAAACATGCTTCTTTGGCCTTAAGTTCCCTATGTTTAATTCCTCTCTTATTACCATTAGATGCCTTGATATTTGTGTTAAGTGATTTCAGAGATTACAGGGCAGGAATGGCTCAGAGGATGGAAAGGAAGTATGCAAAAGTGGAAGGAATACAAGAAGTTGGAGAAATTGCTAAGCTGTCCAGCCTGACCTCTTTGCACTCAAACGGCTATAACTCGAGCTACAGAGGTCCAAACGACGCGGTTCCAGTTGGAAAGCTAACGTTCGGGGCTTCGATTTAATATATAATATGCCATAGTTGCCCTGACGATAGGCGATGCGACCGCGTGCTCCATACAGACGCGTCGCAGTGACGAAAAACCAGTGTGGCAGATTTCTTCTCCAGCGATTTCTGAGTTATTTTCTGGCCCAGTTCTCGGTTCAGAAAACACAGATTAGAGGCTATAAAGTGGGGAAATGCATCCATTCATCATCAAGCTTTCATAATTCACTTTTCATAGTTTTAGATGTAGTTTTTAGAGAGAGAGGTTCTCTCCTCTCTCTTAGGATTAGGATTTAGGATTTCTCTTAGTTTTAGGAGTGACTCTCAATCCCAGGTTCAATGTTCTTCAATTTATATTTCTCTTCTACTTTTAGATACTCTAATACTTTTATTTGTTAATTACTTATGTTTCCCATTTGATTCATAAATCTTTTATGTTAGATTGGATTGCTTTTATTAATATAATTTGAGGTATTTCAGACTTATGATTGCTTTCTTTAATTTATTAATGCTCTTTGTTTATCCAAATTCTTTTCATTCAAGTAGACTTTTTTCCCTTTTGGCTTTGGTTGAGTCATTGGAGACACTTGAGTTATCAAACTTATTGTTGATTGAAAATTAGAATTCTTCAAGAATTAATTCAAGTTCCAATAACTCTAGCCTTTCCTAAGGAAAGACTAGGACCTGAGGAATAAAAATTAATTCATCCACTCAACTTACCTTTATAGTTAGAGGTTAACAAAGTGGGAGAAAAATCCAATTCTCATTACAATTGATAAGGATAACCAGGATAGGACTTCCAGTTCTCATACCTTGCCAAGAGTTTATTTTACAGTTATTTATTTATTTTTATTGCTTTGAAAATATACCTGTGCCCATTGCCCAAACTCCAGAACCCCAATTTACAAACTCATAACCAATAATAAGAACATACCTCCCTGCAATTCCTTGAGAAGACGACCCGAGGTTTAAATACTCGGTTATAAATTTTAAAAGGGGTTTGTTACTTGTGACAACCAAAACATTTGTATGAAAGGACTTTTGAAGGTTTAGAAACTATACTTGCAACGAGGATTTATCCGCAAATTTCTAGATCACGCAAAAGTTCTCTCATCATACGCGTCAGGCACGCGCACGCGTCGCTACAAATTTATCCATATCGCGCGCTCGCATGAGCCATGCATGCGCGTCGATGCTTGCTGGTTATCTCCTTAGTTTCTTGTGTTCCTTCCATTTTTGCAAGCTTCCTCTCCATTCTCTAAGTCATTCTTGCCCTATAAAGCCTGAAACACTTAACACACAGATCACGGCATCGAATGGTATATAGGAGAATTAAAATATACAAATTAAAGATCTCTAGGAAGCAAGTTTTCAACCATAGAACAAAACTAGGAAGGGATTGTAAAATCATGCAAATCATATGAATAAGTGGGTAAAGACTTGATGAAACCACTCAATTAAACACAAGATAAACCATAAAATAGTGGTTTATCAACCTCTCCACACTTAAACATTAGCATGTCCTCATGCTTAGCTCAAGGAGATAAAATAACTGAGTAGGGAAAAGTAAGACTCATGCAATGCAATGCAACTTATGAATGCAACTATATGCTAAAATGATTTTGCCTACTTGGTTAAAAGTAAATAAGTTCTTCAAGACAAATATAATCAAATTCCTCTAATTCAAATTATACAATAAAAGACAAGTAAACTTGTAAGAAGACAGCTCATGACAGCAGGGAACATAGAATCAAGCATTGAACCCTCACTGATGGTGTATGTGCACTCTAATCACTCAAGTGTATAGGGTAATCACTCTACTCTTCCCTAGTCATGCTTTCTAAACTTTGTTCTTCACCTAACCAATCAACAAGTATTTAATATACCAATGCAAACATCATGAGGTCTTTTCAAGGTTGTAATGGGGCCAAGGTAAAGGTGAGGGTATATATATAGCTAAGTGAGCTATAAATTGAATCCTTGATCAACCTAAGCTTTCACCTATTCATACTCTATATACTTTTAAATTCATGCCTAGCTACCCAAAATTCTCACTTTTGCATTACATACTCATGCATCAACCCTTCTTTTAATTTGTATCACATATGCATTGATCTTTTCATTAACTTAACATTGGGGTAATTTTGTCCCCTTATTTATTTAATCAATTATTGAATATTTTTTCTATAGAGAAAAATAAACATTACTTATCAATGCACATGGATTTTTAATTTTTCTGGTTTCACATGAGTAGGTACCCAAATTCCTAATATTTCATCATTTAAGCACTGTACACTTTCATTAACCCAAGTTCCCACAGTTTTTTTTCACATTTAGTTGCTACACAATTTTTATCTTAAGCTAACCAAAATTCAATTTTGGGTATTTAATTTGTTTTTCTGCTTAAGGCTAGTGATGTGGTAAAATATAGAACAACTGGGATAAAAAGGCTCAAAGTGTCTAACAAAGGTGACATAAAAGGGTAGGCTATTTGGGATAAGTGAGCTAATAAAACAATGGCCTCAATCATATGCATGCGTATAACACATTAAACATTGGACATATAGACTGGAACAAAATATAGATTACAATCATAGAGAAGAAAAACACACAAGAATAAAATATTATGGTTAAATAATGTAACCCTGTAATTAAGCTCAAATCTCACAGGTTGTGTGTTCTTTGCTATAATTTATGTTCCAATTTACAGTCTTCAAACAAATTTAACACAAAATTTTAATTTGAGTTAGTGAAATTTTCAAAATAGAGTCTTGAAAAGAAACTTATTATTTTTCAACCAAAAAGAACATGTATGCAAACACCTATTACTATGCAATCTATCATATCCTAAACAAAAGAAAAATAAATAATTTATTGGTGCTAAGAAAGAGCAGTTATCTCCGAAAGTCAGGTACTGACCGACCTCCCCACACTTAAAGCTTGGCACCGTCCTCAGTGCCATCAGTCAGGAACAAAGGGGGGCTGGTAGCAGCATCTTCACAGTTGGGATTGTCATGGCTCCTTGTGCTAGTAGATGAAGTGGAGTCCGGAGTGTCTGGGTCTTCTTCAGGTGAGTGGTTGCCAACAATCAGCTCCTTGAGGTATGTAAATTGGTGCTTGTTATGGCGCTCCATTCGCTTTACCTGCCGGTCAAGCCGGTCTAACCTCTGAATTATCTGTAGGAGTAGCTGATTTGTTGAAGGTTCTTGTGATGTGGAAGGAGAAGGGATATCTTCCGCCGGTTCTGTGGTCCAATTGATAGTGGCTGCTGGAGATCTGATGTACTTCCCGTTGGGGACGTACTGATCATCCCGTGGAATCATGGCCATGGTGTCCTAATGAGCGGATAATTTATACCATTTTTGGCATTGTTTTTACATAGTTTTTAGTATGTTTTAGTTACTTTTTATTATATTTTTATTAGTTTTTATGCAAAAATCACATTTCTGGACTTTACTATGAGTTTGTGTATTTTTCTGTGATTTCAGGTATTTTCTGGCTAAAATTGAGAGGCCTGAGCAAAAATCTTATTCAAAGGCTGAGAAAGGACTGCAGATGCTGTTGGATTTTGACCCTCCTGCACTCGAAGTAGATTTTATAGAGCTACAGAAGCCCAATTGGTGCGCTCTCAATTGCGTTGGAAAGTAGACATCTTGGGCTTTTCATCAATGTATAATAGTCCATACTTTTCCCGAGATTTGATGGCCCAAACTGGTGTTCAAACGCCCACCAAAGACCCTTTTTTGGAGTAAAACGCCCAAATTGGCACTAGAACTGGAGTTAAACGCCCAAACTAGCACTCAAGTTGGCGTTTAACTCCAAGAATGGCCTATGCACGCGTAAAGCTCAATGCTCAGCCCAACCACACACCAACTGGGACCCGGAAGTGGATTTCTGCACTATCTGCACTTAGTTACTTATTTTCTGTAATCCCTAGTAACTAGTTTAGTATGAATAGCACTTTTTACTATTGTATTAGGGAGCTTATCTCATATTTTCACGTTTGGAGAGGCTGGCCATTCGGCCATGCCTAGACTATTTTCTCTTATGTATTTTCTACGGTGGAGTTTCTACACCTCATAGATTAAGGTGCGGCGCTCTGTTGTTCTTCATGAATTAATGCAAGTACTATTGTTTCTCTTTCAATTCACGCTTACTTCTTCTCCAAGATATACTCTCGTACTTAATTCAGTTAAGTCAGAATGAAGGGGTGACCCGTGACAATCACCCACTATCTTCGTTACTCGCTTAGCCAAGATTCGCATGCCTGACAACCACAAGCGGTCTACATAATGTTTAACGTAGTCATTGGACGACAGCCGGAGTATATTCTCTTGGGTCTCTGATCTGCGATTCGCATTGTCTCTCTTGACAATAGAGCATCCGAATCTGAGATTAGAACCTTCGTGGTATAGGCTAGAACTATTGGCAGCATTCTTGAGATCCAGAAAGTCTAAACCTTGTCTGTGGTATTCCGAGTAGGATCTGGGAAGGGATGACTGTGACGAGCTTCAAACTTGCGAATGTTAGGTGCAGTGACAATGTGCAAAAGGATAAGGGTCCTATTCCGATGCTAGTGAGAACCGACAGATGATTAGCCGTGCGGTAGCTGTACCTGGTATTTTTCATCCGAGACGAGAAATCTGACAGTTGATTAGCCGTGCAGAGATCATACCTGGTATTTTTCATCTGAGAGGATCATACAGCTTGCCATGGAAGGGAGCACGCTTGGTTGGAAGAAGACAATAGGAAAGCAGAGGTTTAGAAGCAACAAAGCATCTCCACGGGATCGACCCTTACTCACATAAGGTATTACTTGGACGACCCAGTGCACTTGCTGGTTAGTTGTGCGGAGTTGTGAAAAGTGTGATCACAATTTCGTGCACCAAGTTTTTGGCGCTGTTGCCGGGGATTGTTCGAGTTTGGACAACTGACGGTTCATCTTGTTGCTTAGATTGGGTAATTTTATTTTATGTTTAAGTTTTTATTATTTTTATTTTCAAAAAAAAAATAAATACAAAAAAAATTAATAAAATCATAAAAACCAAAAAATTTTGTGTTTCTTGTTTTGAGTCTAGTGTGAAATTTTAAGTTTGGTGTCTATTGCATTTTTTAATTTTCTTAAATTTTTGAAAATTCATGCATTGTGTTCTTCTTTGATCTTCAAGTTGTTCTTGATGATTTTCCTTGTTTGATCTTTAATTTTTCTTGTTTTGTGTCTTTTCTTATTTTTCATATGCATTTTCGAATTCATAGTGTCTAAACACTAAAAAATTTTTAAGTTTGGTGTCTTGCATGTGTTTCTTTTCTTAAAAATTTTCAAAAATGTGTTCTTGATGTTCATCTTGACATTCAAAGTGTTCTTGCATGCATTATTTGTTTTTATCTTAATTTCTTATGTCTTGTGTTATTTTGTTGTTTTTCTCTTTCTTCATTAATTCAAAAAAATAAAAAATAATATCTTTTCCTTATTTTACTCATAAATTTCGAAATTTTGGGTTGATTTAGTCAAAATTTTTAAAATTTAGTTGTTTCTTGTTAGTCAAGTCATAATTTCAATTTAAAAACTTTATCTTTTCAAATCTTTTTCAAAAATCAAATCTTTTTCATTTTTCTTCTTAATATTTTCGAATTTCCTAAATAAATTTTCAAAATCTTTTTCTTATTTTTATTTCAAATTTTCAAAAACTTTACTAGCAATTAATGTTTTGATTCAAAAATTTCAAGTTTGTTAATTTCCTATTAAGAAAAGTTCAATCTTTAAATTCTAGAATCAAATCTTTTAGTTTCTTGTTAGTCAAGTCATCAACTTTAATTTTCAAAATCAAATATTTTTAAATTTCTTTTTCAAATCTTTTTCAAAATAAATTTCAATCATATCTTTTTCAAAACTTAATTTCAAAATCATTTTCTAACTTCTTATCTTTTCAAAATTTATTTTCAAATCTTTTTCAATTAACCACTTGACTTGTTTGTTTTAATGTTAAAAAGTTTACTATTTCTTATATTTTTCAAAACCACCTAAGTACGTTTCTCTCTCTAATTTTTGAAAACCACTAACCACTTTTTCAAAATTCTTTTTAATTAACTAATTGTTTTAAATTCTAATTTTATTTTATTTCTTTTCTTAAATTTCAAATTCCAACTTAATTAATTAAATAAAAATAAAAATATTTCTCTTCTCCCTCTTTTCAAAATTCGAACCCTCTCCCTCTCTGTGTGTTCGAATTCTTCTTATTTCTCTCTACCTCATTCTTCTATTTTTCTATTCTTCTATTCTTATACTCACATAAAGAAATTTCTATACTGTGATATAGAGGATTCCTCTTCTTTCTGTTATCTTCTTTTTCATATGAGCAGGAACAAGGATAAAGACATTCTTGTTGAAGCTGATCCTGAACCTGAAAGGACTCTGAAGAGGAAGCTAAGAGAAGCTAAAGCACAACACTCTGGAGAGGACCTTACAGAAATTTTTGAAAAGGAAGTAGAGATGGCAGCCGAACCCAATAACAATGGTGGAGATGCAAGGAAGGTGCTTGGTGACTTTACTGCACCAACTTCTGACTTCAATGGAAGAAGTGAATTACATGGGAGAATCCTATAGAAACACCTATAATCCTTTATAGAGGAATCACCCTAATTTCTCATGGAAGGATCAGCAGAAGCCTAAACAAGGCTTCAATAATAATAATGGTGGGAGAAATAGGTTTGGCAATAGCAAGCCTTTTCCATCATCTTCTGAGCAACAGACAGAGAATTCTAAGCAGAGGCTTTCTGACTTAGCAACCATAATCTCTGATCTATCTAAGACCACTCTCAGTTTCATGACTGAAACAAGGTCCTCCATCAGAAATTTGGAGGCACAAGTGGGTCAGCTGAGTAAAAGAGTTACTGAAACTCCTCCTAGTACTCTCCCAAGCAATATAGAAGAGAATCCAAAGAGAGAGTGCAAGACCATCAATATATCCAAAGTGGCCGAACCTATAGAGGAATAAGAGGCAGCGATTTCCAATGAGGAAGACCTCCATGGACGTCCACTGACCAATAAGGAGTTTCCTATTGAGGAACTGGTGCGCAGAAATTGTGATTATACTGTGATTATGTAAAATTCATCGCTCTTTCTTTCCTTGGTAATGGCGCCAAAAACATGACGCCAATACCATGGTTCACAACTTCGCACAACTAACCAGCAAGTGCACTGGGTCGTCCAAGTAATACCTTACGTGAGTAAGGGTCGAATCCCACGGAGATTGTTGGTATGAAGCAAGCTATGGTCACCTTGTAAATCTCAGTCAGGCGAATATAAAATAGTAATGGGGTTTTCGAAATTAATTAATAAAATAGGGATAGAAATACTTATGTAAATCATTGGTGAGAATTTCAGATAAGCGAATAGAGATGCTTTCGTTCCTCTGAACCTCTACTTTCCTGCTATCTTCATCCAATCAATCTTACTCCTTTCCATGGCTGGCTTTATATGATACATCACCATTGTCAATGGCTACTTTCGGTCTTCTCTCGGGAAAATGATCCAAATGCCCTATCATGGCACGGCTAATCGTCTGGAGGCATCACCCTTGTCAATGGTTTCATCTTATCCTCTCAGTGAAAATGGTCAACGCACCCTGTCACGGCACGGCTATTCATCTGTCGATTCTCGATCATGCTGGAATAGGATTTACTATCCTTTTGCGTCTGTCACTACGCCCAGAAACAGTCATTCAATCATTGAATCCTACTCGGAATACCACAGACAAGGTTTAGACTTTCCGGATTCTCTTGAATGCCGCCATCATTCTAGCTTACACCACAAAGATTCCAATTAAGAGATCTAAGAGATACTCATTCAATCTAATGTAGAACGGAAGTGGTTGTCAGGCACGCGTTCATAGGGAATGATGATGATTGTCACGTTCATCACATTCAGGTTGAAGTGCGAATGACTATCTTAGAAGCGAAATAAGATGAATTGAATAGAAAACAGTAGTACTTTGCATTAATCTTTGAGGAACAGCAGAGCTCCACACCTTAATCTATGGAGTGCAGAAACTCTACCGTTGAAAATACATAAGTGAAAGGTCCAGGCATGGCCGAGATGGCCAGCCCCTCTGATCTAAGAACCAGACGTCCAAAGAAGATCCTAAGATCCTAAGATGATCAAAAGATGTCTAATACAATAGTAAAAGGTCCTATTTATAATAAACTAGCTACTAGGGTTTACAGAAGTAAGTAATTGATGCATAAATCCACTTCCGGGGCCCACTTGGTGTGTGCTTGGGCTGAGCTTTAACTTTTCACGTGCAGAGGCCATTTGTGGAGTTGAACGCCAGGTTTTGATCCATTTCTGGCGTTCAACTCTGGTTTTTGATCCCTTTCTGGCGCTGAACTCCAGAATTGGGCAGAGAGCTGGCGTTGAACGCCAGTTTGCGTCATCTAAACTTGAGCAAAGTATGGACTATTATACATTTCTGGAAAGACTTGGATGTCTACTTTCCAACGCAATTGAAATCGCGCCATTTCGAGTTCTGTACCTCCTGAAAATCCACTTTGAGTGCAGGGAGGTCAGAATCCAACAGCATCAGCAGTCCTTCTTTAACCTCTGAATCTGATTTGTGCTCAAGTCCCTCAATTTCAGCCAGAAAATACCTGAAATCACAGAAACACACAAAAACGGATAGTAAAGTCCAGAAATGTGAATTTAACATAAAAACTAATGAAAACATCCCGAAAAGTAACTAGATTCTACTAAGGTGCCATTAATGGTTATGGAAAAACAAAAAGCTTATGCTTTTACCACACCAAACTTAGAATGTTGCTCGCCCTCGAGCAAAAGAAGAAAGAATAGAAGAAGAAGAAGAAGAAGATATGGAGGAGATGGGGGGATGTGTGTATTCGGCCATATGGGTGGGATTGGGTGGGATTGGGTGGGAAAGAGATATTGAATTTTGTAGGTAAGTGGGATGTATGGATGTGAGTGGTGAATGGAAAACAGAAGGGATGATCATGAATGGAGAGAGAGGGTGAGGTAGGTGGGGATCCTGTGGGGTCCACAGATCCTGAGGTGTTCAAAGATTTACAACCTTGCACCAAATTAGGCATGTAAAATGCCCTTGCACACAACTCTGGGCGTTCAGCGCCAGGTTGGTGCCCATTTTGGGCGTTCAACGCCCATTTGTTGGCCATTTCTGGCGTTGAACGCCAGAACCATGCTTGTTCTGGGCGTTCAGCGCCAGCTCTTCTCCAGGGTGCCATTCTGGCGTTCAGCGCCCAGATGATGCCCATTTTGGGCATTCAACGCCCAGACACTGCCCATTTTGGGCGTTTAGTGCCAGAACCAAGCTCTGTTCTGGCGTTGAACGCCAGGCAGGTGCTCCCTCCAGGGTGTGATTTTTCTTCTGCTGTTTTTGATTCCGTTTTCAATTTTTATATTTATTTTGTGACTCCACATGATCATGAAC
>NC_029787.2:81552414-81650279 GCF_000816755.2 Arachis ipaensis
CTAACACGTCCTCTACTTGTCCATAAGCCTGTTTTCTTGAATTGTCTGCCATTTCTAATGAGATTTTAGCAGCTTGCACCCGATAGATTCCCAGTTTCTCTATTACAGAGAGGGGCATGAGGTTTATCCCTGAACCAAGGTCACACAGAGTCTTAAAGATCTTGGTGCCTATGGTACAAGGTATTATGAACTTTCCAGGATCCTGTCTCTTCTGAGGTAATGTTAGTTGATCCAGATCACTTGCTTGGGAGAGTACTAGGAGGGATTTCAGTGATCCTCTTACTTAGCTGGCCCACTTGTGCTTCCAAATTTCTAATGGAAGATCTTGTTTCATTCATGAAACTCACAGTGGCCTTGGACAGATCAGAGACTAAGTTTGCTAAGCTAGATGGATTCTGCTCAGAATTCTCTGTCTGTTGCTGAGTGGATGATGGAAAAGGCTTGCTATTGCTAAACCTGTTTCTTCCACCATTATTAAAGCCTTGTTGAGGCTTTTGATCCTTCCATGAGAAATTTGGATGATTTCTCCATGATGAGTTATAGGTGTTTCCATAAGGTTCACCTAAGTAATTCACCTCTGCTATTGCAGGGTTTTCAGGATCATAAGCTTCTTCTTCAGAAGATGCCTCTTGAGTACTGTTGGATGCAGCTTGCATTCCATTCAGACTCTGAGAAATCATATTGACTTGCTGAGTCAATATTTTGTTCTGAGCCAATATGGCATTCAGAGTATCAACTTCAAGAACTCCCTTCTTCATAGGCGTCCCATTACTTACAAGATTCCTCTCAGAAGTGTACATGAACTGGTTATTAGCAACCATGTCAATGAGTTCTTGAGCTTCTGCAGGCGTTTTCTTTAGGTGAATAGATCCACCTGCAGAAGTATCCAATGACATCTTAGCGAATTCAGATAAACCATCATAGAATATATCCAGGATGGTCCATTCTGAAAGCATGTCAGAAGGACACTTTTTGGTCAACTGTTTGTATCTCTCCCAAGCTTCATAGAGGGATTCACCTTCTTTTTGTCTGAAAGTTTGAACATCCACTCTAAGCTTACTCAGCTTTTGAGGAGGAAAGAACTTGGCTAAGAAAGCCTTGACCAGCTTATCCCAAGAGTTCAGGCTATCCTTAGGTTGAGAGTCCAACCATACTCTAGCTCTGTCTCTTACAGCAAAAGGGAAAAGCATGAGCCTGTAGACTTCAGGATCTACTCCATTAGTCTTAACAGTATCACATATCTGCAAGAATTCAGTTAAGAACTGAAAAAGATCTTCAGATGGAAGTCCATGAAACTTGCAGTTCTGCTGCATTAGAAAAACTAGCTGAGGTTTCAGCTCAAAATTGTTTGCTCCAATGGCAGGAATGGAGATGCTTCTTCCATGTAAATTGGAATTAGGAGCAGTAAAGTCACCAAGCATTCTCCTTGCATTATTATTATTTTCAGCTGCCATCTTCTTTTCCTGTTTGATAATTTCTGATAGGTGCTTGCTGGTTTGTTGTAATTCAGCTTCTCTTAGTTTCCTCTTCAGAGTCCTTTCAGGTTCTGGATCTGCTTCAACAAGAAAATTCTTGTCCTTGCTCCTGCTCATATGACAAAGAAGAGGGCACAGAAAAATAATAATAATAGAGATCCTCTTTTTTTTTGAGTAAGGGAGAGATGTTAGTAGATGAATAAACAAATAGAAGGAGATGAGAGAGAAGAAAATTTTCGAAAATTATTTTTGAAAAAGGAGTTAGTGATTTTCGAAAATAGTTTTGGAAAAAGGTTAGTAATTTTCGAAAATTAAAATTAAAAATTGAAATAATTAGTTAATTAAAAAGAAATTTTGAAAAAGAGGGAAGATATTTTCGAAAATGAGAGAGAGAGAGAATTAGTTAGGTGGTTTTGAAAAAGATAAGAAAATATGAATGTCAAGATGAACACCAAGAACACTATGAATGTCAAGATGAACACCAAGAACATATTTTTGAAAAATTTTTTAATGCATGGAAAACATGCAAGACACCAAACTTAGAATTCTTTAATGCTTAGACACTAAGAATTCAAGAATGCATATGAAAAACAAAAAAAAAAGACACAAAACATGCAAATGGAAAGATCAAACAAGAAGACTTACCAAGAACAACTTGAAGATCATGAAGAACACTATGAATGCATGAAATTTTCGAAAAATGCAAGATGCACATGCAATTGACACCAAACTTGTAACATGACTCAAGACTCAAACAAGAAATACAAAATATTTTTGATTTTTATGATTTTATGAATTTTTTTGTATTTTCTTTTAATTTTTTTCGAAAATCATTTTGAAAAAGAAAAATAAGGATTCAAAATTTTTCATATGAATTCCAGGAATCTTGTACTCTTTAGTCTAAAGCTCCAATCTGAGGGTTAGACATGGCTTAATAGCCAGTCAAGCTTTAGAATGGATTTACATCCATTGAGGTGATTAGTTGAAGACCAATCCCAAAGGAGTTTGGGTATGGCTTTTCAGCCAGATAGGATTCAACATGTTACCATGAAACTCTAGAATTCATTCTTGAATGTTTTGAAGCCATAGAATAATTTATTTTTGAAAACATTATTTTTATTATTTTTTTTTTTGAAAACAAAACAAAAAGAAAGTTACCCAATCTGAGCAACAAGATGAACCGTCAGTTGTCCAAACTCGAACAATCCCCGGCAACGGCGCCAAAAACTTGGTGCGCAGAAATTGTGATTATACTGGGTTGAAGCTCGTCACAGTCATTCAATCATTGAATCCTACTCAGAATACCACAGACAAGGTTTAGACTTTCCAGATTCTCTTGAATGCCACCATCATTCTAGCTTACACCACGAAGATTCCGATTAAGAGATCTAAGAGATACTCATTCAATCTAATGTAGAACGGAAGTGGTTGTCAAGCACGCGTTCATAGGGAATGATGATGATTGTCACGTGCATCACATTCAGGTTGAAGTGCGAATGACTATCTTAGAAGCGAAATAAGATGAATTGAATAGAAAACAATAGTACTTTGCATTAATCTTTGAGGAACAGCAGAGCTCCACACCTTAATCTATGGAGTGCAGAAACTCTACCGTTGAAAATACATAAGTGAACGGTCCAGGCATGGCCGAGATGGCCAGCCCCTCTGATCTAAGAACCAGGCGTCCAAAGATGATCCTAAGATCCTAAGATGATCAAAAGATGTCTAATACAATAGTAAAAGGTCCTATTTATAATAAACTAGCTACTAGGGTTTACAGAAGTAAGTAATTGATGCATAAATCCACTTCCGGGGCCCATTTGGTGTGTGCTTGAGCTGAGCTTTAACTTTCCACATGCAGAGGCCATTTGTGGAGTTGAACGCCAGGTTTTGATCCATTTCTGGCGTTCAACTCTGGTTTTTGATCCCTTTGTGGCGCTGAACTCCAGAATTGGGCAGAGAGCTGGCGTTGAACGCCAGTTTGCATCATCTAAACTTGGGAAAAGTATGGACTATTATACATTTCTGGAAAGCTCTGGATGTCTACTTTCCAACGCAATCGGAAGCGCGCCATTTTGAGTTCTGTAGCTCTAGAAAATCCACTTTGAGTGCAGGGAGGTCAGAATCCAACAGCATCAGCAGTCATTCTTTAACCTCTGAATCTGATTTTTGCTCAAGTCCCTCAATTTCAGCCAGAAAATACCTGAAATCACAGAAAAACATACAAACTCATAGTAAAGTCCAGAAGTGTGAATTTAACATAAAAACTAATGAAAACATACCGAAAAGTAACTAGATTCTACTAAAAACATACTAAAAACAATGCTAAAAAGCGTATAAATTATCCGCTCATCAGGAACCAAAGGAATCTGAGGCTCATACAGAGACCATAGAGATTCCACTAAACTTACTGTTGCCATTCATGAGCTTTGATGAGTATTTCTCCTCTGAAGATGATGAAGATATTGTTGAAGAGCAAGTTGCTCAGTATCTAGGAGCAATCATGAAGCTGAATGCCAGGTTATTTGGTAATGAGACTTGGGAGGTTGAACCTCCATTGCTCATTAATGAACTGAATGCCTTGGTTCAACAGAAATTACCTCAGAAGAAACTGGATCCTGGAAAGTTCTTAACACCTTGTACCATAGGCACCATGACCTTTGAGAAGGCTCTGTGTGACCTGGGGTCAGGTATAAATCTCATGCTACTCTCTGTAATGGAGAAACTAGGGATCTTTGAGGTACAAGCTGCAAGAATCTCATTAGAGATGGCAGACAAATCAGTGAAATAGGCTTATGGACTTGTAGAGGATGTCTCAGTGAAGGTTAAAAGCCTGTACATCCCTGCTGATTTCATAATCTTAGACACTGGGAAAGATGAGGATGAATCCATTATCCTTGAAAAACCCTTCCTAGCCACAGCAAGAGCTGTGATTGATGTGGACAGAGGAGAGTTAGTCCTTTAATTGAATGAGGACTACCTTGTGTTTAAGGCTCAAGGATCTTCTTCTCTAACCATGGAGAGGAAGCATGAAAAGCTTCTCTCAATACAGAGTCAAACAGAGCTCCCACACTCAACTTCTAAGTTTGGTGTTGTGAGGCCACCATTAAGCTCTGAGTCTCTGTGAAGCTCTCTAAGAGCTCACTGTCAAGCTATTGACATTAAAGAAGTGCTTATTGGGAGGCAACCCAATGTTATTTAATTATATTTATTTATATAGACATTTGTTTTCCATTGTCATATTATGTTTTCTTTAGGTTGATGATCATGTGAAGTCATAAAAATAGCTATAGAATTAAAGTAGAATAAAAAACAACATCAAAAACAGTACACCCTGGAGGACAGGCTTAATGGTGTTTAAACGCCAATAAGGATAGCAGAATGGGCGTTTAATGCCCATGCAGGCAGCATTCTGGGTGTTTAACGCCAGAAATGGCAGCATTCTGGGCATTCAGAAAAAGGCCCAGTAAAGAAGGATTCCTGGTGTTTAACACCAGCCAGGGTATCTGGCTGGGCGTTAAATGCCCAAAAAGGCAGTCAAGTGGGCGTTAAATGCCAGAATGGATAGCATTCTGCGCGTTTAACGCCAGGATGACACAAGGGAGGTAATTTTGTTTCCAATTCGATTTTTTTCAATTTTTCATGTTTTAATTCATAATTTTTTTGCATCAAACATATTTTAAACGTTCATCTTTCAATTTCTATTTTCAAATATTAATAATCTTTCCAATTCTTTTTAATTCTTTTTTTTCAAATCTTTTCAATTCCTTCCAAAACGTTTTCAAAACTTACATGTCTTTTCAAATTCTTTTCAACTCTTTTTAATTTTTCTTGCATACAGTAATAAGTTTTCAAAATGAATTGCATCATTCTTCTTCTACTCCTTTCTATCTTATTTTGCTCGAGGACGAGCAAAGCTTTTAAGTTTGGTGTGGAAAAGCTCAGCTTTTTGCTTTCCATAACCACTAATGGCACCTAAGGCTGGAGAAACCTCTAGGAAGAGGAAATGGAAGGAAGTTGCTTCCAACTCCGAGTTATGGGAAATGGAGAGATTCATCTCAAAAGCCCATCACTAGAAAGAGGATGGAGCAAACAAGAGAGCCCACTCATGGACCTCAACAAGAGCACTCCATCATCCTCCATGAAATCAGAGAGGACCAAAAGGCCATGAGAGAGGAGCAACAAAGGCAAGGAAGAGACATAGAGGAGCTCAAGTACTCCATAGGATCTTCAAGAGGAAGAACTAGCTGCCATCATTAAGGTGGACCCATTCTTTAATTTCCTTGTTCTTATTTTTCTGTTTTTCGGTTTCTATGCTTTATGTTTTGTCTATGTTTTTGTCTTTATTACATGATCACTAGTGTTTAATGTCTATATCTTAAAGCTATGAATGTCCTATGAATTCTTCACCTTTCTTAAAAAAAATGTTTTCTAAAAATAGAAAAAGACATGAGTTTCGAATTCTATCTTGAAAATAGTTTAATTATTTTGATGTGGTGGCAATACTTTTTGTTTTTCTGAATGAATGCTTGAACAGTGCATATTTTTGAAAGTGAAGTTTATGAATGTTAAAATTGTTGGCTCTTGAAAGAATAATGAAAAAGGAGAAATGTTATTGATAATCTGAAAAATCATAAAATTGATTCTTGAAGCAAGAAAAAGCAGTGAAAAGCAAAAGCTTGCGAAAGAAAATGGCGAAAAAATAAAGAAAAAGAAAGAAAAAGAAAAAGCAAGTAGGAAAAGCCAATAACCCTTTAAACCAAAAGGCAAGGGTAAAAAGGATCTAAGGCTTTGAGCATTAATGGATAGGAGGGCCCAAAGGAATAAAATCCTGGCCTAAGCGGCTAAATCAAGCTGTCCCTAACCATGTGCTTGTGGCGTGAAGGTGTCAAGTGAAAAGCTTGAGACTGAGCGGTTAAAGTTGTGGTCCAAAGCAAAAAGAGTGTGTTTAAGAGCTCTAGACACCTCTAACTGGGGACTCTAGCAAAGTTGAGTCACAATCTGAAAAGGTTTACCCAGTTATATGTCTGTGGCATTTATGTATCCGGTGGTAATACTGAAAAACAAAATGCTTAGGGTCACGGCCAAGACTCATAAAGTAGATGTGTTCAAGAATCAACATACTGAACTTAGAAAATCAATAAGACTATCTGAATTCTGAGTTCCTATAGATGCCAATCATTCTGAACTTCAAAGGATAAAGTGAGATGCCAAAACTGTTCAGAAGCAAAAAGCTACTAGCCCGCTCATCTGATTGAAACTAATCTTCATTGATATTTTTGGAATTTATTGTATTTTCTCTTCTTTTTATCCTATTTTGTTTTTAGTTGTTTGGGGACAAGCAACAATTTAAGTTTGGTGTTGTGATGAGCGGATAATTTATACCCTTTTTGGTAGTGTTTTTACATAGTTTTTAGTATGTTTTAGTTACTTTTTATTATATTTTTATTAGTTTTTATGCAAAAATAACATTTCTGGACTTTACTATGAGTTTGTGAGTTTTTCTGTGATTTCAGGTATTTCTGGCTGAAATTGAGGGGCCTGAGCAAAAATCTTATTCAAAGGCTGAGAAAGGACTGAAGATGCTGTTGGATTCTGACCCTCCTGCACTCAAAGTGGATTTTCTAGAGCTACAAAAGCCAAATTGGCGGGCTCTCAATTGCTTTGGAAAGTAGACATCTTGAGCTTTTCAGCAATGTATAATAGTCCATACTTTGCCTGAGATTTGATGGCCCAAACTGGCATTCAAACGCCCACCAAAGACCCTTTTCTGGAGTAAAACGCCCAAACTGGCACCAGAACTGGAGTTAAACGCCCAAACTGGCACCCAAGTTGGCGTTTAACTCCAAGAATGGCCTATGCACATGTAAAGCTCAATGCTCAGCCCAAGCACACACCAACTGGGTCCCGGAAGTGGATTTCTGCACTATCTGCACTTAGTTACTTATTTTCTGTAATTCCTAGTAACTAGTTTAGTATAAATAGCACTTTTTACTATTGTATTAGGGAGCTTATGCCATATTTTCACGTTTGGAGAGGCTGGCCATTCGGCCATGCCTAGACTATTTTCTCTTATGTATTTTCTACGGTGGAGTTTCTACACCTCATAGATTAAGGTGCGGAGCTCTGCTGTTCTTCATGAATAAATGCAAGTACTATTATTTCTCTTTCAATTCACACTTACTTCTTCTCCAAGATATACTCTTGTACTTAATTTAGTTAAGTCAGAATGAAGGGGTGACCCGTGACAATCACCCACTATCTTCGTTACTCGCTTAGCCAAGATCCGCGTGCCTGACAACCACAGGCGGTCTACATGATGTTCAACGTAGTCATTGGACGACAGCCGGAGTATATTCTCTTGGGTCTCTGATCCACGATTCGCATCATCTCTCCTGACAATAGAGCATCCAAATCTGAGATTAGAACCTTCGTGGTATAGGCTAGAACCATTGGCAGCATTCTTGAGATCCGAAAAGTCTAAACCTTGTCTGTGGTATTCGAAGTAGGATCTGGAAAGGGATGACTGTGATGAGCTTCAAACTTGCGAATTTTAGGCGCAGTGATAGTTTACAAAAGGATAAGGGTCCTATTCCAACGCTAGTGAGAACCGACAGATGATTAGCCGTGCGGTAGCTGTACTTGGTATTTTTCATCCGATACGAGAAATCCGACAGTTGATTAGCCGTGCAGAGATCATACCTGGTATTTTTCATCCGAGAGCATCATACAGCTTGCCATGGAAGGGAGCACGCTTGGTTGGAAGAAGACAATAGGAAAGCAGAGGTTCAGAAGCAACAAAGCATCTCCAAACGCTTATCTGAAATTCCCACCAATGAATTACATAAGTATCTTTATTTTATTTTATGTTTTATTTATCTTTTAATTATCAAAACCTCATAACCATTTGAATCCGCTTGACTAAGATTTACAAGATGACCATAGCTTGCTTCAAGCCGACAATCTCCATGGGATCGACCCTTACTCACGTAAGGTATTACTTGGACGACCCAGTGCACTTGCTGGTTAGTTGTACGGAGTTGTGAAAAGTGTGATCACAATTTCGTGCACCATATCCCCAGCTCTGTAGGAAACTCTGGCTGCCGAGACTAGATCCGAAACCAAGGCGGGAAAAGGTAGGTTGTCCACAATTTGTACATGTCCCATGGCATCCCGTATGTGTCTTGGTAAGTTGAAAGGCTGGTCTGTAAGGGTACACCAGAGTAGAACAGCCATATCTACAATGAAAGAGGACTCATGAGTGCTAAAAAAGATGTAGTGGGACATAATATGTGCCCACACTCGTGCCTCCAAGGTGAGTGCTGAAGCCAATATTCTCTTAGGTCGAGATCGATGGTATCCATAGATCCATCTGCTGCCAGGTTGTGCAATAACTCTGAGAATGGCATCCCAGTCAAATTGGTATGTCTGGCATTTGAAGGAGGCTTCTTGGAATAGGTCCAATCCTTCTGGAGCAGGGGGAAGATCTAAAGCTGCATGAATGGCTTCTTCAGTTTTAGGGACTTGTTTCTGACGGACATAGACAGACTGCAGGGTTGGCATGTGAAAATTGGAGTAAAATTCAACTACCCATGAGAGATTAATCTGTCGTGGCTATCTCCGTAAGAATCCCCATTGTCTATTCTCAATGTGGGGCTCAACAAACTCAACAATGTGGGTCGGGAGGATGAATTGGTGCTCATTATTATAGTTCTGCTCAGCCAGGATGGGGAACATCTGCTCACAGTAGCGGTTAGCGAACCGCGCAGTGTCCTTTGCTGGAAAGGCTTTCTCTTTTTCATCAACCTTGATGATCCTCTTGACTCACTTTGTTGATGGCTTTACTGCTGTTGAAGATGGTTCTGCAACTAGTGCTCTTTTTGTTCCTTTCCTTGCCGGTGGTTTGGGAGTAGCTTTCTCTTTACCCTTCTTGGTGGCCATCCTGAAAAGGAAAAAGGAAAGTAACATTTAAAGCTAAGGGTTAAAGTAAGGAAGAGGATGGTACAAGTGATAATCATTGCATGGTAAAGAAGGATGTTGTTAACACATGGTCGCGACTACATGTGAAAAATTCATCAATGGAAATATAGCAAGTGCATGTTATGGCAAGTAGATGTAAGACATTTATTGGCATGCTGGCAAAGGTATGAGTAGCGTAGATCAAGCATTAATTGCCCAATTTGATTATCAAGTGTTTCAAACTAACAATCTGTTTGTATTGACAATTATATTCAATCAATAAAATAATAAAAGGGGTTTTGTGAAAAACAGGCATTAGAGTAGAAGAATAGAATAATTAAAAAAAATGCACAATGTCATACAGGCTTTTTCACAAACACTTAGCATGCATGGTAAATATGTTATTGAAAGTATTAAATTTGAACATGCAAGCAACCCTAATAATTAATATTAATTGTCAAACAATTCCTTTAAATATTCACAAGCAAAATATAGAAGAAAATAATCACCCAATTAAATCTCTAACACCAATCAAAAGAATGTAAAAAGAAAAAAAAAAGATAAAGAAAACATAGATAATGAAATTAAAAAGAAAAAGAAGAAGAAAACATAAATAAAAATAATAATGGAAAAGAAAAAGGGGAAAAGAAGAAAAAGAACCTTGATGAAGAAGATAAAAAGGGAGGGAGAAAATAGTAGAAAGTAAGAGAGAATAAAAAAGAAAGAAGGAAGAAGAAGGAAATAAGAAGGGAGAAGAAAGAATTAGGATTAGGGAAGAAAAGATAGGAATTCGGGCGCTGATCTGGATAAACTGTGGGTCGCATGCGACACGTGTATCACGCGTTCGCGTGAGTGGCGCTATTTTCAAGTGACGCGTACGCGTGACCTGAATTGTACTATTGGCGCGAGAGCAGCCTCGCGCACGCACAACTCTTTGTTTTAATACGCACATTGCCAAAATTTGGGGTGACGCGTGCGCGTCAGGGACGCGCACGAATGAATGGCCTGATTTGGAAAACGACGCGTACGCGTGATAGGGCCTGTGCTTCCAGCACAATTTCAGCCCCACACCATCATTACTTTCTGGCCATACACCATTTTGCGTCGATTTTACAGGGTAACGCGTGCGCATGGGTGACGCGCACGCATGGATGGCTGATTTTTCAAGTGACGCGGACGCGTCAGGGACGCATTCGCGTGGGCGTGTTTGTGCCTAAGGCATGCCTCCAGCCATGCTCCCGCATGACTCTCTGTTTCGTTTCTTCTTTGATTCGTATGCACACATGACATGTACGCGTCAGCAACACTCACGCGTCGCGAGCCCTTCTTTTTTATTTTTTTATTTTTTATTTTTTTATGCAGAATGCAGAATGCAGCATGCGGATGAATATGCAGAAATTATGAGAAGAGTCACTAAGAAAAATAAAGTAGAATAAGATAAAACAAAACTAACAGAAATGGAATGATCATACCATGGTGGGTTGTCTCCCACCTAGCACTTTGCTTTTACGTCCTTAAGTTGGACGATCTTCAGGGTCATTCTACTTCTGTTGGTGGGTCCTCTAAGAGGAAGACCTCTAACTCTTTGTGTTCCTTCATCTTCTCACCATGATAAAGCTTTAGGTGATGTCCATTGACCTTAATGAATTTGGAGCTAGAAGGATGACGCAGGTGAAAAACTCCGTATGGCTCTGCCTTTTTTACTCTGTAGGGGCCTTCCCATCTTGATCTCAGCTTGCCTAGCATGAGCCTCAGTTTGGAGTTATAAAGAAGAACCAATGCCCCTGGTCTGAAATCTCTCCTTTTTGTGTGCTTGTCATGGACAACCTTCATCTTCTCTTTGTATCGCCTGGAGTTGTCATATGCTTCGAGGCGAAGGTTCTCTAATTCTTCTAGTTGCAGCTTCCTTTCAGCACCAGCTTCCTCAAATCCCATGTTGCATTCCCTTACAGCCCAGAAAGCTTTGTGTTCCACCTCTACTGGAAGGTGGCAAGCCTTTCTGTACACTAAGCGGAAGGGGCTCATCCCAATGGGTGTCTTGTACGCTGTTCGATATGCCCAAAGCACATCTTGTAGCCTGGCACTGTAGTCCTTTCTATGAGGCTTTACTATCTTCTCCAGAATATGCTTTATTTCTCTATTAGATACCTCTGCTTGACCATTGGTCTGGGAATGGTATGCTGTTGCTACCTTGTGAACTATCCCATGCTTCTTCAGTAGTCATGCTAGTCTCTTATTACAAAAGTGAGTGCCTTGATCACTCACGATTGCTCGTGGTGATTCAAAGCGACAAATAATATGGTTTCTAACAAAGGAAACAACAGTGTTAGCATCATCACTACAGATAGGAATTGCTTCCATCCATTTAGAAACATAATCTACAGCTAACAGTATATAAAGGTAACCACTAGAGTTTGGAAATGGATCCATGAAGTCAATGCCCCAAACATAAAAAATTTCACAGAAAAGCATAATCTGTTGAGGCATCTCATCCCTCTTGGATATATTACCAAACCTTTGGCATGGGGAACAAGATTTACAAAAAGCAGCAGCATCTTGAAAAAGAGTAGGCCACCAGAATCCATAGTTTAAAATTTTCCTAGCTGTTCTTTGAGGGCCAAAATGTCCTCCACTCTCAGAAGAGTGCCAGGCCTCTAAAATGGACTGGAATTCTGATTGAGGCACACACCTTCTAATTACCTGGTCAGTACCACACCTCCATAAATATGGATCATCCCATATATAATATTTAGACTCTCTTTTCAGCTTGTCCCTTTGATGCTTAGTAAAATTAGGAGGGAAAGTATGGCTGATTAGATAATTAGCTATAGGTGCATACCAAGGAACTACTTCAGACACTGTATGCAATCTATCAAATGGAAAAGCATCATTTATAGGAGTGGAGTCATCCTTAATGTGCTCAAGGCAACTCAAGTGGTCTGCCACTAAATTCTTGTTACCACTCCTATCCTTAATTTCTAAATCAAATTCTTGTAGCAACAGTATCCAACGTATCAACCTTGGTTTGGATTCTTTTTTAGCTAATAAATACTTTAGTGCTGCATGGTCTGAGTACACTACCACCTTAGTACCAAATAAATAGGCTCGGAATTTATCCAGAGCAAAAACAATAGCCAGAAGCTCTTTTTCAGTGGTGGTGTAATTAGGCTGAGTAGCGTCTAAGGTCTTAGACGCATAAGCAATTACGAAAGGATCCTTACCTTCGCGCTGAGCCAGCACGGCTCCTACTGCATAGTTGGAGGCATCACACATGATCTTAAAAGGCTGGCTCCAGTCTGGTACTCTCACGATCAGAGCTTGAGTCAGGGCGATCTTCAGCTTATCAAATGCTTGCATGCAATCCTCACTGAACTCGAACTCAATATCTTTCTGCAGCAGTCTGGATAAAGGTATTGCTACCTTAATGAAGTCCTTAATAAATCTCCTGTAAAAACCTGCATGCCAAGGAACGAATGGACTTCCCTCACAGAGGATGGGTAAGGTAAACTAGAAATGACATCTACCTTTGTTGGATCTACAGAAATACCAGTATTAGAAATAACATGTCCTAGAACAATTCCTTGTTTTACCATAAAGTGACATTTTTCAAAATTCAATACAAGTTTTGAACTAACACACCTATCTAATACTCTACCAAACTATCCAAGCAAAGGCTAAAGAAATCACCATATACGCTAAAATCATCCATAAAAACTTCCATACAGCTCTCAATAAGATCTGAAAAGATACTCATCATGCATCTTTGGAAAGTAGTCGGTGCATTACATAAGCCAAAAGGCATCCTCTTATATGCATACGTTCCAAAGGAACATGTAAAATTAGTCTTTTTCGGATCTTCAGGAGCTATATGAATTTGAAAATAGCCTGTATAACCATCTAAAAAGCAGTAATAGGATTTATCTGATAGGCGATCAAGCATCTGATCAATAAATGGCAAGGGGTAGTGATCCTTGCGAGTGGCTTGGTTGAGACGCCTATAATCAATGCAAACTCTCCATGAATTCTACACTCTAGTTGTCAGGAGCTCTCCATGCTCATTCTTTATTGTTGTGACTCCAGACTTCTTGGGCACCACTTGTACTGGACAGACTCATTCACTGTCTGAGATGGGATAGATGATATCTGCTTCAAGTAGCCTGGTCATTTTTTTCTTGACAACTTCTAAGATGGTGAGGTTCAATCTTCTTTGGGGTTGACGGACAGGTTTTGCTTCCTCTTCTAAGAATATTCTGTGCTCACAAACTCGAGGGCTAATGCCTACTATATCCGCCAAGCTCCACCCAATTGCTCTCTTGTGTTTTCTCAGCACACTGAGCAGCTGCTCCTCCTGTTGGGGAGTGAGTTCCCTTGCAATGATAACTAGGAACTTCTGATTATCCTCAAGGTAAGTATACTTGAGGTGGGGAGGAATGGGTTTTAATTCCAATTTCTGCTCATGGCTAGGCTCTGGATTATCATGAGCTAATGATAATGGCAAAGTGTCCTCATTGTGTTCAGAGGGTATCCCTACACTTGGACCTTGCTCCATGTGCTTCTCTTCTACTTCTTCTTGGTGAACTTTAGCTACAGTTTCATCAATGATGTCGCACTGGAAGATAGAATGATCTTCCGGAGGGTGCTTCATAGCTTCATTTAAACTGAAACTCACTGCTCTGCCATCTATCTCAAAGGAGTAAGTTCCTGAGAATGCATCCAGCTTGAACTTCGAAGTCTTCAGGAATGGTCTTCCAAGAAGGATTGATGATGGTCTTCCTGAGTCAATAGGGGGCATTTCCAAGATATAAAAGTCAATGGGAAATGTGAGCCCCTTAATGCTTACTAATACATCTTCAGCAATTCCAGCCACTGTAATAATGCTTTTATCTGCTAACACAAAACGAGCTGCTGACCTTTTTAAGGGGGGGAGTCTCAAAGCATCATATATAGACAATGGCATTATATTAACATATGCTCCTAAATCACACATGCAGTCAGAAAATATTACACCTCTAATGGTACAATTAACCATGCATGGACCTGGATCACTACATTTCTTAGGTATACCTCCCATTAAAGCAGATATAGAACTACCTAAAGGAATAGTTTCTAGTTCATTAATTTTATCCTTATGTATGCATAAATCTTTCAGAAACTTTGCATATTTAGGTACCTGTTGAATAACATCAAAAAGGGGAACATTTACCTCAACCTTTTTGAAAATTTCTACCATTTTAGGATCAAGTTCCATCTGCTTCCTGGACTTCCTTACAAGGTATGGAAATGGGATAGGAATGGCACCACTTGCAGCTTCTGTGTCCTTTGGTGCTCCATTCCTTGGCTGAACTACTTCTTCTTCAACCATGTCTTGTACTTCCTCTTCTTCTTCAGCATCTTCCACTTCAACTATGTCTTCAACTGGGGCGTGTTCTTGTGGGTTTGGCTCCTCCTGGTTCCTCTCTTGCAGTGTGGTTCCGGACCTCAAAGTGATGGCATTGATGCCACCCTTGGGGTTAGGTAAGGATTGAGAAGGAATTCCACTGGAGCTTGAAGGTTGGTTGGTGGAAGCAGGTAATGAATCTATCCAGGAGACGAGAGCTTGTAAAGTGGCATTCAGACCATTTACGGTAGAGTTCAGTATGGTCCTCATGTCTTGTTGTCCTTGTGCAAGAGAATGAATCATCTCGTCATTTGATAAGGAAGGCGGATAAGTGATTTGAGGGGACTATTGTTGGTTGTGCTGGGGTCCTTGGGACTGCCTTAAGTAAGGCGCTCTGTATGGCTGGTTCTAGTTCTATTGTCTGTTGTTGTTATTCCACCTCTGATTTCCATTGTTGTCTTTGCTTCCTCTGTTATAGTTGTCCCTCCAACCATGGTTGGAATTATCTCTCCAACCCTGGTTAGAGTTGTCCTGCCACCCTTGGTTATAGTTCCCACCTTGGTTGTAGTTACCGCCTTGCTGATTGTATCCTTGATTCGGGCAGTCATAGAAATTATGAGTAGCTGCTACAGTGTTGTCCTCTTGTTGGAGCTGTGGACACTCATCAGTATAATGACTATAATCAGCACATATTTCGCATACTTTTTGGAGGACCAGCTGTTGGCTTTGTTGTGGTGGGGGAGACTATTGTTGTTGTTGTTGTTGATTCAACTGCATCTACTTCAGTAGGTTGGTCATTTCACATATAGCTTGTGTAACGGTAGTAGTCTCATTGCTAGAGGAAACCTCTGGAACAGTCTTTGAGTGGCTGTTCCTGTGCCTGTGATTCCGAGTAGACTCAGCTAGATCGCTGATCAGTTGCCATGCTTCATCTGCGGTCTTGTACTTTTTCAGAGAACCATTACTAGCACCATCTAGTGTAGTCTTATCCCGAGGCTTCATGCCTTGAGTGAAGTAGCTGATCAATACTAACTTGTCAATCATGTGGTGGGGGCATGCGTCCAGAAGGTTCTTTAAGCGCTCCCAGTACATAGAAGAGTTTCTGATTCACCTTGAACGATGCAGGATATCACTTTTCTCAATCTATCTGTAACTTTAGCTGGAAAGTATTTTTCCAGGAATTCTCTCCGGAGCGTATCCCAGTTGGTGACAGTTGCTTCAGGTTGGGAGTAGTACCACTCCTTCGCCTTTCCCTCAAGAGAAAACGGGAAGGCAGTTAACAGAATAGAAGTTTCATTTGCACCATGACGCCTAACAATAGAACAGGTTGTCTGAAAATCCCTGAGGTGCTTGATAGGCTCTTGAGCAGGTAAGCCATGAAACTTGGGCATCAAGTTGATTAGTGCGGTCTTCAGTTCAAAATCTGTAGCCAGATTTGGATGACACACTTGATACAGTTGCAGAGTAAAATCTGGGGCTCCAGCTTCCTGGAGAGTAATCCTCCTAGGTGCTGCCATATTATCTGCACGTGGATCAACTGAATCAGTAGTAAAGGAGCTTATTTCTTCGTCAGATGGCAGTTCAGATTCGCTCTCAAATGCGACTGGTGAATCGATAACAATCACTTCACCACCCTCAGAGGCTAACCGACGCCGAGCTTACCTAATATGTGAAAGAGTTCTTTCAATTTCAAGATCAAATGCGGCTAAGCTCGGATCAGGCAGTGAACGCGTCATTCAATGAAAGAAACATACAACTCATGGTAATAAAATAAAATAAAATACGCGAAAATTAAAAATATGTACACTAATTAATAATTTAGCACACAATTACAACTCTCTGGCAACGGCACCAAAAATTGATGGCAAGGCGGAATTCAGCCAATTAAGAATTCAATATAGGAAATACGTTGCGAGTATAGCTCTTAACTAGAAAAAATCTGCCTCATCAATTTAGAAAGGTTGTCACAAAAGTTTAGAATAAAAATACTGGGACTCTGGGAGTATAAGTCGCAGGTCGTCTCCCAATGAGTTAACAAAGAGGTGCTAATTTATTAATCAGGAGTTTTCTGGGTAATTTTGAGTTTGGGCAATGAGCAAATAAATAATTGTAAATTAAAACAATGAAAATTAAAAGAGATTTATAATATTCAAAATAAAAGGCCTTGACTGGGGGAATGATTAATTGGAAGTTCTATGCTTGTTGGAATTCTCTCAAGTGTAGTATAAAGAGGTTGTTATTTTCACTTAGTTAACCCTTACTAAATAAAGGAAAGTCAAATGATTGAGCTAACTCTTATTCGCAAATCCTAGTCCTCTCCCTTGGAAAGGTCTAGCGTTAGAAAATACAGAATTAGCCAACAACTTCTAATTTAACTAATCACTTGAGCATTCCAACTCAAGTGTCTCCTTTTAATCAACCCCCACGTAAAGTTGGGAATCTACTCCATTGACATGAGAATTACTTGCATAGAATTAAAAATGGAATAAAAGAAAGACATGATAGACAATAACTTCAATTTAATTAAAAATAAAAGTAATCCTATGCATTAACAATCCATGAAAATAATCCAATTGTAACTCTAAACAAGAATTAAGAATATAGAATAAATAAAAGAGTAAGGAAACAAACTAGAATAGTATCTTCAACGGAGGTGATGACTCTTCAATATCCAAAGCGAAAGCAATAAACTATGAAACTATGAATGTAAAAGAAAACCTAGAGGAAGAGTAATTTCTCTCTAGATTCAGATCTAAAAACTAAAACTATGCTAATGAGAATGTCTCTTGTGTCTCTCCACATTCCCTGGCTCTAGTCTATGTTTCTGGGCCGAAAACTGGGTCAAAACCCGGCCTAAAATTGCCCCCAGCATTTTCTGTTATTTCTGCAAATCGCGCATGTCACGCGTCTGCGTCAATCACGTGTCCGCGACACTGGTCATTTTGGCGTGTCATGCGTACGCGTCAGTCATGCGTGCGCGTCTTTGGGCAAACTCCAATCCACGCGTACGCATCAGGCACGCGCACGCGTCGCTACAAATTTCTCCATATCGCGCGCTCGCGTGAGCCATGCGTGCGCGTCGATGCTCGCTGGTTATCTCCTTAGTTTCTTGTGTTCCTTCCATTTTTGCAAGCTTCCTCTCTATTCTCTAAGTCATTCCTACCCTATAAAGCCTGAAACACTTAACACACGGATCACGGCATCGAATGGTATAAAGGAGAATTAAAATATACAAATTAAAAATCTCTAGGAAGCAAGTTTTCAACCATAGCACAAAACTAGGAAGGGATTATAAAATCATGCAAATCATATGAATAAGTCGGTAAAGACTTGATGAAACCACTCAATTAAACATAAGATAAACCATAAAATAGTGGTTTATCACTTTGCCAACTTGCATTGTTTGCCTAATTGTATAACATGTCTAATTGCTTCTTGCTTTACTTGCGATACATGATAATTACTTGTGCTTTGCTTGTATGAATTACTTGTGTTTTCTACTGGGATTGAGGAGGTTCGAAAGGCGGTGGCAATGGGATCGCATAGAGGTTAGGCTGGTGATGGCTGTGGGACAGCGGTGAACTGATAGTTTAGAAATTCCCCAAGTTAGTTGACCTGTTTAAGGATTTATTTATCTGTTTTATAAGCTTGAATACTATGCTTGACGTGAAGTTCTAGGATTGCCTCTGGCATCTCGGAATCTTATATCTTACATTACTGGGCACTGTTACCATACTAAGAACCTCCGGTTACCAAATTCTGTTGTTATTTTTCAGATGTAGGTCGTAACCTACCTCGGTGAGTTACTTGATGGTGACAGAGCGGAGGATCCTTATCCCATTTTGGAGTCATTTTGGATATTTTGTTTAGTACTCTCACTTTTGTATTTATATTTGCCTTAGAGGCTCACTTTGAGAGAGATATGTTGTATACTGTTTTAACTTTCAAAACTCTGTATGTCTGTGTATAACTAGTCGGCATAAACTCTGCGGGCTGAGGCTAGTACCTTTATGATTTTAGCTTCAGGTGAATGTTTTGTGCTTTTGAAACTCTATTCTTGAGCTTATTTCTTCATTGGGCTTCTAGAATTACTATCTTTTTCTATATATATATATATATATATATAAGCCTTAGAATTGTCGTGACCTTTAATTATCCTTTGCTTTACGACATAAGGTAAGGCTTAGGGTAATTAGGGTGTTACATGTCTGCTATTTGTAATGCTATCCTTGTTGGTTGTGTCTCTTCAATTTACAGCTTTTTCATTACAGACAAGGGCATTAAGTTCATACTTGCACCCAGATCACATAAGGCTTTGTCAAAAATTGTGCTCCCAATAGTGCATGGGATCTCAAAGCTCCCTGGATCTGGCATCTTCCTTGGCAATGTGCTCTGAATTATTGCACTACATTCCTTGGTCAGGACCACTATTTTATCTCCCCTCTTCTTGGAAATTAAATCCTTCATAAACTTGACATAGAGAGGCATTTACTCCAAAACCTCAGCAAAAGGAATATTGATCTACAACTTTCTAAAGACTTCCAAGAACCTTGAAAATTGCTTGTCCTTGGTCTCCTTTTGGAGTTTCTGAGGATATGAAATTTTCGGCTTGTGTTCAGGTGCCTTAGGCAACGCCGGATGTGTCTAAATAGTGACCGGAAAGGGGTTATCTGGATGTCTAGAGGGGGTGTTGATGAGCGGATATTTTATACGCTTTTTGGCATCATTTTCAAATAGTTTTTAGTTAGTTTTCACTAAGTTTTTATAGGTTTTAGTGTTAAAATCACATTTTTGGATTCTACTATGAGTTTTTGTATTTTTGGGTGATTTCAGGTATTTTCTGGCTGAAATTGAGGAGCTGGAGCAGAAGTCTGATTCAGAGACAGAGAAAGCACTGTAGATGCTGTCCAGATCTGACCTGCCTGCATTCAGAAGAGCTTTTCTAGAGCTACAGAAGTCCAAATGGAGCGCTCTCAATGGCTATGGAAAGCTGACTTCCAGAGTTTTTATCAATATATAATAGCCCATACTTTGCTTCAGATTATAAGGCCCAAAACTGGCATCCAACACCAGCTACCTGCACTCTTCCAGACTTCCAGCGTCCAAAGAGCAGAGCCCAATGTCCAAAGGCCCAGAAAGGACCCCTAGATGGCATTCCACGCCTAAGAAACCTCAATACACGTGGATATCATCAAATCTCAGCCCAAACACTCACCAAGTGGGCCTCAGAAGTGGATTTTAGCACTAAATAGACTGTTTTACCCTACTAGTCATCTATTTATGGGATTAAACTTATGTAATTAGAGGAGGACGACAATCTTTATCATCATTTTCGACCTTGGGCACCTCGCTCCTCCTCTGGGAGGGAGGTTTGCCATTTTTACGTTTTTATCTTTGTATTTTATTTTCAGTATGAGTTTCTAAACCTCCTAGGTTGAAGGGAGGAGCCCAGCTGAGTCCTATGAATTAATAAAAATACTATTTCTTCTTCTTCGATCCGTGTCTGATCTATCTCTAAGATGTATATCCCGATCTTCATCGTGATGAACAGGACAATCTGACAAATTGGCTCTGTTCATCACATCAAGACGAACGTGCCTGACAAACACCCGCGTCTATTTGGGTTCGTGTGAATACTTGGCCGAAAAGCACGAACCAACAGTTATGTATTTACATCTCTCAGACGGTTAATCCACGATTTCGTTGGGGACTTCTTGAGACATCAGTTCAGCCGATTGATGCCAGGGCATTTTAGCCAGTTTCACTGACCTTTTCTTTACTGTTTTAGGGTAGTTTCATGCATTTTCTTAGTAAATAAGCAAGTTTTGGGTAGATATTCACTTACATCTTGGTTCAAGCAAACATTGTGAACTTTACATGATTTCATGAGAATTATGCATGAATTGAATGATAAAATGGATGATGCATGATCTCATGATTTAGAACCAAGCTTTAATGCACTTTATTTGCTTGATTTCAGGACAAAGAAAGCAAGGAAGAGCCACGTTAGTCTAACTAACGTGACCACTAACGTGGAATGGGAGCTAGCTTGAAACGTTAAAGGAAAAAGTGATCACCAATAATGCCTTCGAAAGCCATCATAGCCCACGTTAGTGGCCACGTTAATTACATTAACGTGGAAGCTAACGTGGAGGAAAAGAGAAGCTCCAACGTTAGTGGTAAAAGTGAATACTACTAACGTTCCAAAAGGGCACAATTGGCCACGTTAAGAGTCACATTAATTACATTAACATGAACTCTAACATGGGAGGAGCAAGGAATCGCTAACGTTAGTGACACTCACCTTTGTCACTAACGTTGGACTAAGCCAATATTGCCCACGTTAGTTACCACGTTAATTACATTAACGCGGAGGAAAGAAATGATGGGCCAACGTTAGTGACACTCACTTTTGTCACTAACGTTGGAGATGGCAATCACCACCACGTTAGTGGTCACGTTAATGCAATTAACGTGAGGCACTAACGTGGGAAGAAGGGGTGTTTGAAGCGTTAGTGACAAATGTAAGTTTCACTAACACTCTCGAAGCTTAGGCATGCCCACGTTAAGGGTCACGTTAGTTATACTAACGTGAACTCTAACGTGGGGAAAAGGAGCAATAAGTAACGTTATTGGAAAATGTGAATGCCAATAACGTTTGCGAAGGACCAAGAGGCAACGTTAGTGGTCACATTAGTGCCACTAACGTTGAAGTTAACGTGGATCGTTTTTGGCTTAGAACGTTAGTGAAAAAGGTGATCGTCACTAATATTCTCAAACCCACATCTTCACTTAATGTTAACACCACTAACGTCCTAACTAACGTCCATGCCTAACTCACACTTTTTCTGCAAGCAAAGATGAGCCCACTAAAGACTATAACTGCTTCCACTCAAGATCAAAGGTCCATATCCAATACTTGAAGAACCAACTAGAAGATCAGAAGAGTAGTATATATAGGAGTAGTTTTAAACTAGTAGAGAGCTTTTGGCATTTTGGAGAATTACACTCTGTATATTTTACTTTCTCTGTAACTTCTAGTTTTATTTTGAGAATGTACTTTTCATTTATGCTTTCCATTCCCAGAGCTATGAACAACTAAACCCCTTTCATTGGGTTAGGGAGCTCTGTTGTAATTTGATGGATCAATAATAATTTTCATTATTCTTCTTCTTTCTTTTCTCTTGATTTTACTAGAAGGTTTTCGATCTTCATCCAATTGGGTAGTTGTCTTGGAAAAGAAGCTATTCATACTTGGATCTCTTCGGACCTTGAAAGAGGAATGAAGAGATCATGCTAGAAATGCTTTCTCATGTTGGACCAAATTGGAGTTTGGATGGATATAGTGACATATAATCCTACCAACATTTTGATTTGGGAATGCATGTGGTATAATCAGTGACCATACTTCATCTCTTCTCATGAGTAATTAGACCAAGAAATTGGCTATTGATCAAGATTTGAGAGAGTGGGTTGCCAAGGAATTGGAATCCAATCACTTAAGATTGCCAAGGAGATCAATGAATGCATTGATTGAGGAAGAGATGAGAATGAACTTGATCCGGAGAATACAACATCTCCTGAGCCCAATGAATCCCCCATTTCTGATCTTACCCATTCTCTTTACTTTCTGCCATTTACATTTATGTTCATTTTCCCAAACCCCTATTTAAGATTTTGCAATTTACTTTCTGTTATTTACATTCTGCCATTTACTTCCAGCAACTACATTTTTAGTTATTTACTTTTCCGCCATTTACTTTTCTGCAATTCTCAACTCAATTTCTGCTTAGCTCAACTAGAACATTCCTCTGATTAAAGTTGCTTGACCAATCAATCCTGTGGGATTCGACCTCACTCTATTGTGAGTTTTTACTTGACGACAATTCGGTATACTTGCTGAAGGAAATTTGTTGAGAGACAAGTTTCCATGCATCACCGATCTCTGGGGATATTAAGGTCTTCGTGGTATAGGCTAGATCCAAGAAGCAGCATTCTCTGATCCGAAAGATTCTACCTTGTCTATGGAGTTTTGAGTAGGATTGTCAAGAGAATGGATTGCTATGTGCTTCATCCTCCATTAGATTGGATACCAAGGGCCCTGGCGTTCATTCTGTAGTAGAGGAGATCAAAGACCATTAGCGTGGCTTTGATCACTTACAGCCTGCCATAGAAGAAGATCATTCACAAGCAAAGAAGACGGTAGTACCAGAGTTACTTCAGAAAGACAAAGCAACTCCAACTCTCAATCTAACCCTATCGCTTATTCCTTTCATAGTTTCATGATCATCGTACTTTATAACAACCTTCTGATTCTGCCTGACTAAGACCTGCAAGACAACCATAGCTTTCTTCAAGCCACAATCCTTATGGGATCGACCCTGACTCACTCAGGTATTACTTGGACGACCCTGTGCACTTGCTGGTACTGTTGCTATTGTACGAAATAGTGTGGGTTTTGCGTACACACGTAACTAGGTGTGCTCTACCTCCTCCTTTGCATTCTCTGGAGCTTCTTTTTCAACCGGCTCCTCTCTAACCTATGCCTTCTCATCTGTCACTGATCCACTTACAAGCTGATAACCTTACATTCTTCACTTGGATTAGACACTATGTCACTGGGGAGAGTGTTAGGCAGCCTCTCAGGTATTTTCTTGCTCAACTGACCCATTTGCATCTCCAAGTTTCTGAGTGAGGCTCTAGTGTCCTACATAAAACTATGACTATTCTTGGAGAGTTCTGCAACTATAGAGGTTAAGTCAGGGTTATTCTACGGTTGAGAGGGTGCTTGCTGTGGTTGATAAGCTTGAAATTTATAGTTGTTAAAACTATTCTGATTATAACCGCCTTGAGCATTATTGAAGTTCGGTTGCCTCTGAGATTGGTCTCTCTACCCAAAGTTAGGATGATTCCTCCACCCTTGATTATATGTCTTCGAAAAAGGGTCATTGTTGGAGGGTCTAGAGGAATTACCCATGTAATTAACCTATTCAGGGATGAACTGGCCATACTCATAATTCTCACCTTGAAGGAAGCCATCACTCATGTCATAGGAAGTGTCTTGAGCACTGGCAGCTAAAACTTGCATTCCACTCAAGTGTTGTGTAATAGCATTAATTTGCTGAGACATAGCCTTGTTCTGAGAAAGAATAGCATCTAAGGCATCCAACTCCATGACTCCCTTCTTTATTGTGGTTCTTTAAGAAGAGTATAAATACTGGTTGTTAGAAACCATCTTAATCAACTCCATAGCTTCATCAGGGGTCTTTTTCATGTGGAGTGACCCTCCTACAGAATTATCCAGAGACATTCTGGCAATCTCAGAAACTCCATCTTAGAATATCTGTAATTGAATCTAGTTTGAGAACATATCAGAAGGACACTTCCTGAGCATCAACTTGTACCTTTTCCCGGCTTCATAGAGAGACTTACCCTCTCTCTCTTCCTGAATGTCTGAACATCCATCCTCAGCTTAGTCAGTGTCTAAGGTGGAAAGAACTTGGTCAGAAATCTGTTGACCACCTTATCCCAAGTATCCAAGCTCTCCTTGGGCTGAGTGTCAAGCCATTGTTTAGCTCAGTCCCGTATAGAATATGGGAAGAGAAGTAGCTTTAGACATCAGGATAGACTCCATTAGTCTTCACAATATCACAGATCTGCAAGAAATTAGAAATAAACAGATTTGGATATTCCTGCGGGAGTCCGTGAAACTGGCAATTCTACTGCACTAGAGAAATCAACTAAACCATCAGCTCAAAATTGTTTATAGCAACATGGGGTACAACAATGCTATTCCCATAGAAATCCGGGCTAAGAGCAGTATATGAGTGATAAACCACTATTATATGGTTTATCTTGTGCTAAATTGAGTGGTTTTTATCAATTCTTTGCACACTTATTCATATAACTTGCATGGTTTTACAAATCCTTTCCAATTTTGTTCTATAATTGAAAACTTGCTTCCTAAGCCTTTAAAGTGTGTATTTTTAATTCCTCTTTATACCATTCGATGCCGTGATCCGTGTGTTAAGTGTTTTCAAGCTATATAGGGCAGGAATGGCTTAGAGGATGGAGAGGAAGCTTGCAAAAATGGAAGGAACACAAGAAACAAAGGAGATGACCAGCGAAGATCGACGCGCACGCGTGACAAACGAAGTCATACATCGACGCGTGCACGTACCTGACGCATACGCGTGACACATGAAAAGAACCATCGATGCGTATGCGTGACCGACGCGTACGCGTGACATGCACCATGTGCAGAAATTGCAGAAGACCCTAGGGGCAATTTTGGGCAAGCTTTTGACCCAGTTCTCGGCCCAGAAAACACAAATTAGAAGCTGCAGAATGGAGAAATCATAGATTCATTCAAAAAACTTTCATTCACATAATTTTAGGTTTTAGATGTAGTTTTCTAGAGAGAGAGGCTCTCTCCTCTCTCTAGGTTTTAGGGTTCTTAGGTTTAGCTATTTTCAATTTTAGATTTCTACTCTATTTCAAATTAGTTTCTCTTCTACTCTTATTTGTTCTAGCATTTTAGTTTATTTATTTTCCTTGTTGATTACTTTTTGTTGCGAATTTAGTTTATGAATTCTCATGTTATATTTGATTTTCTATTTAATACAATTTGAGGTATTTCATGTTTATTGCTTCTTCCATTATTTGTTATCATTGATGCTTGCAATTGGTTGTTTGGATTTTATTATCTCTTATTGATTTTCTATGCTTTTATGTTGTGCCTTGATGACAATTCATCTTATGCTAGTTTCACAAGCATTTTTCATTTGTTTCATTAGGTTTTATGCACTTTCTTGCACAATAAGTAAGTGGTTGGAGTAGAATTTCATGATTATTATGATTCAATCAAACATCATGTATTATATGCAAAATCATGAGATTTATGCAAGAATTAAATAATTAATATGAATGATGCAAATTCTTATGGTTTTGGTGAGACTTTGATTACTGTTTTGATTGAATACAGGTGAGAAAATGAAGAGAAAGAGGGTCAGTACAGAGCAACGTTGCATTCAAATAATGAACGCCACGCTCACTTGCGACGCGCACGCGTAACGGACCCTTACGCATCAGGGACTTGTTATTTGCTACCCACGCGCACGCGTGCATGACGCGTACGCATGGTAGTGGTTGGCGCTCATTTTGAAGAGAGCGCTACGTTTGATTACTCAGCATTTCCGGGCAAGATTTAAAAATGGAGGCAAAATTCTGGAAACGACACGCACGCGTGCTTGACGTACACACGTCGATGGTGGATTTGGAAGGAATCACACAAACGCGTGAGTGATGCTGAAGCATGGACTTGTTATTTGCTATCAACGACGCGTACGCGTGAAAGGGGCGCGCGAGTATGTTTGGTGCTGAAGACTGACAGTGACGCGCACGCGTACGTGACATGTACGCGTCGGTGAGCAAAAAGCGCAAAAGGACGCGCACGCATCAAAGACGCGTATGCATGGATGAATGAACGCTGCGCTCACTTTGAGAATACAACGTTCCCCTGGAAGCAGCAACCAAATGCCACTTTGATCCACTTTATACAAGGCCACAAAGCCCACTCCATACTTGAAGACTAAATTGGAAGGTGTATAAATAGGATGAAATTTGATTTCACAAGGGGAGCTCTCTTTTAGTTTTCATTTTAGATATTTAGAATTGAGATCAGATCTAAATTTTCCTTTCTGTTTTGCTTTCTCTTTTCTACATCTGTTACTTTCTGTTTTGGGTCTTTTGACTTCGGATTGAAGAATTCTCCTGAATTTTTTCATCTTGGAGTTTTCTTTTAATTTTCTTGTTTCTAGTTTTATGAATTTGAGATTCGATCTGAATTCTTCTTTCTGTTTTTACTTTCTCCGCAATTTCTTTTTCCTGTTTTGTTAAGAGAGCAATTGAGATCTAAATTTCTTTCTGTTTTTGCTATTCTTCTGCAATTATTAATTTCTCTTTGATCTAAGTTTCTATTCTGTTTTAATTCTTCTGCAAGGTAACTTTCCTATTTTGGTCCTGAAATCCTGATTTAAATTCTGTTATCTGAGAGTTCTTTAATTCACTACAATTTACATTTTCCAGTTCTGTTTCGATTCCCAATACCCAAATCCCTTTTAATGTTCATGAAATTTAAGTTTCTCAGTAGTTTAGATTCAGCAATTTAAATTACTTGCACTTTAAGTTTCAGTTATTTACTTTTCTTGTAATTTAAGTTTCAGCTCTTTTAATTTCTTGCACTTTAAGTTTCTACAATTTACCTCTTCTGCACTTTAAGATTCTGCCAATTTTCATTCTGCACTTTAGTTTACTTGCAATTTAGTTCTTGTAAATCGAATTTCACCAAAATCACCAAATATTCGCTTAACTAAATTTATCACTATACTAAAGTTGCTCAATCCATCAATCCCTGTGGGATCGACCTCACTCTTGTGAGTTATTACTACTTGATGCGACCCGGTACATTTGCCGGTGAGTTTGTGTAGAACTGTTTTTTCCCTCATCAAGTTTTTGGTGCCGTTGCCGGGGATTGATTTAGATTGACAATGATTAAGTAGGTGATAATCTAGATTAAGCATTTTTTCTTTGTTTTTGTTGAGAATTTTAACTGTTTGAGATTTTGTTTTAACTAACCTTAACCACGCTCTATCAGTAGAGTGTTTTATTTTAGTTTTTTGGTTTTGTCTGTGTTGTATGCTAGGAAGGAGAAGACGTGAATCCACCTTTTTTGATTCTAAACCAGAGAGAACATTTTTGAGAAGAAGAAGAGAAGCAAGAGGGAAATGTGTTATTGGAGGAGAAGAATCAGAAGAAGAGGATCAAGAGATGGAGGGTAATATCCCAAATCCACCTGAGGATGTGGCCAACAACAATGGTCAGCCTCAGAGAAGAGTTTTGGCCTCTTACACTATCCCCAACCCAAGGAATCGTGGGAGCAGCATCCTAACCCCTAATGTCCATACTAATAACTTCGAACTCAAGCCTCAATTGATTACCTTGGTTCAGAATAATTGTCAATATGGAGGAAGTGCTGCTGAAGACCCAAACCAACACCTCTCTGTATTTTTGAGAATTTGTGACACTGTCAAATCTAATGGAGTCCACCCTAACATCTATAAACTCTTGCTATTTCCATTTTCATTGAGAGACAAAGCCACACATTGGTTAGAAACCTTTCCTAAAGAAAGCATCACCAATTGGGATGATTTAGTTAGCAAATTTCTAGCCAAATTCTATCCACCCCAAAGAGTCATTAAGCTAAAAACAGATGTGCAAGCCTTCAGACAGCTAGAAGGAGAATCATTGTATGAAACCTAGGAGAGGTATAAGGCTTTGATCAGAAGGTGTCCAGAAGGAATGTTCAGTGAATGGGTGGAGTTGCAGAATTTCTATGAAGGCTTGTCCCTACTTTCAAGGAAAGCTTTGGATTATTCTTCAGGAGGATCCTTGCAAATGATGAAAATTGCTCAAGAGGCACATGATCTTATAGACATGGTGCCAACAATGAGTACTTCTACTCCTCTGAAAGGCAAGCAGCTCCAAAGAAAAGTGTGTTTGAACTTGAAGGAGTTGATACAATATTAGCTCAGAATAAACTCATACACCAGCAGCTTCAACAGCAAATTGAAATGATGACAAAGATGATAGATAGATTACAACTTGTAGCAGTGAACACAACTAATCAACCACCAGTGGTGTGGGGACAGCAGGAGGAAAGCTATGAAGAGTAGCAGCCTGAACAAGTGCAGTACATGCACAATCAAGGTTCTGGACCAAATAATTTCCATGGAGACACTTACAACTCATCTTGGAGAAACCACCCCAATCTGAAATGGGGAGAAATCCAGAACCAGCAACCTTGGCAAAGAAACTCCAACCAAAATAACTTCTGCAACACAAACCACCAAAACCACCAAAATACTCACAAAAGCCATACAGAAAATCACAAAACAATCAACCCCAATCCAACTTCTATCTACCCAATAACCCATCAACTAACCAAAACAACTTTCATTCCCCATCTACATCTCACACTCAACCATAACCGCCCCAAGAATCCCAAAGAATCTCCAACTTGGAGATGATGATAGAGAAAATGATCAAGCATCAAGAATTGGCCAACAAGAACCATGGAGCTTCACTAAGGAACCTGGAAAGACAAATTGGACAATTGTCCAAGCAAACAACAGCTGAAAGACCAACCAATGCACTACCAAGTGACATTATTCTCAACCCCAAGGAAGAATGTAAAGCAATTCAACTTAGGAGTGGAAAGATATTGGAGAATAACAAAGAAGCTAACAAGAAGCCAGCAGAGGATGATAAGGCCAACAGCAAGGAAGAAGTAACAATCAAAGAGAAGGACCAGGAAGAGCTCAGAAAGAAGGATGAAGCGTCTCAAGCTTCAAAGAAGGGAAAATAAGTCATGATAGAGCCTCCACAGGAACAGAGGAAGGAAGTTAAACACTACATACCTCCTCTGCCATACCCTCAAAGATTGCAAAGAGAGCTCAAGGATCAATAGTTTCCCAAATTTCTGGAAGTTTTTAAGAAGCTGGAAATAAACATCCCACTTGCTGAAGTATTGGAGCATATGCCTCTATATGCAAAATTCCTCAAAGAGCTCATCAATAAGAAGAAAAGATGGAATGAGAAGGAGACAGTGATTCTAACACAAGAGTGCAGTGCAGTGATTCAAAAAGGTCTCCCACCAAAACTCAAGGATCCTGGGAGTTTCATCATATCTTGCACCATAGGCAACATGACTTTGGAAAAAGCTCTCTGTGACTTAGGAGCCAACATCAATTTGATGCCCCTCTCACTAACGAAAAAGCTTGCAATAGAGGAAGTCAAACCCACCAGAATGTCATTTCAAATGGCTGACAGATCACTTAAGATACCAAATAGAGTTGTAGAAAATTTATTGGTAAAGATTGGAGAGTTTATCTTCCCTGCCGACTTTGTCATCTTGGATATGGAAGAAGAATGACATAATTCAATCATCTTGGGGAGACCATTTCTAGCCACAATAAGAGCTATTATTGATGTCGAAAAAGGTGAAATGACCCTTAGAGTGCATGATAAAAAGATGATCATCAATGTCTTTAAAGCTATGCAACATCCCCCTGAGAAGGAAAAGCATACGAGGGTAGAAATGGTAGAAGAAGTGGAGGGGGAGTTAATTGAAGCCAATGATCAGGAAGAATAAGAAGGGAAAACAGAAGTGGAACAAGACATCATAGAAGAAAGAGCAGCAGAAATCTTCTTCGAAGGCAAGACAGAGGAAAGGCCAAAACAAGAATTAAAGCCTCTCCCCCCTCATCTCAAGTATGTATTTCTTGGAGAAAAAGAGGCCCTGCCAGTGATCATCAATTCTTCCTTAAACATGGAAAAAGAAACAAAGCTAATTGAAGTACTGAAATCTCACAAGACAGCTTTGAGATGGACGATTGATGATATCAAGGGCATAAGCCCTGCCATCTGCATGCATAAAATCTTGCTGGAGGAAGACTCAAGGCCTGTGGTGCAGCCTCAAAGAAGGTTTAACCCAGCCATGAAGGAAGTGGTTCAAAAAGAGGTGATGAAGCTGTGGAATGCTGGAATTATATACCCAATCTCTGATAGTACTTGGGTAAGTCCGGTCCAAGTTATACCAAAGAAAGGGGGGATGACTGTCATTTTCAATGAGAAGAATGAGTTAATCCCTACAAGGACACTGACTGGGTGGAGGATGTGCATAGATTATAGAAGACTGAACGAGTCTACAAGGAAACATCATTTTCCTTTCCCATTCATTGATCAGATGCTGGAAAGATTGGCTGGCCATGCCTATTACTGCTTACTGGATGGGTATTCTGGGTACAATCAAATAGTGGTAGACCTCAAGGACCAAGAAAAAACCTCATTCACCTGTCCATTTGGAGTGTTTGCTTACAGAATGATGCCTTTTGGGCTCTGCAATGCTCCAGCAATATTCCAAAGGTGTATGCTCTCCATATTCTCTGACATGGTAGAAAAATTTTTAGAAGTTTTTATGGATGACTTTTCTATCTTTGGTAACTCTTTTGACACTTGTCTGCAACATCTAACCCTTGTATTGAAAAGATGCCAAGAAACAAATCTAGTTTTGAATTAGGAAAAATGCCATTTTATGGTACCAGAGGGCATTGTTCTTGGGCATAAGGTCTCAACCAAGGGTATAAAAGTTGATAGAGCGAAAATAGAAATCATTAAAAAGCTTCCTATACCTGTTAATGTGAAAGCAGTAAGAAGTTTTCTTGGACATGCTGGTTTTTACAGGAGAGTCATCAAAGATTTTTCAAAAATAGCCAAACCACTGAGCAATCTGCTAGTGATTGACAATCCTTTCATCTATGATGACAATTGCAAGCATGCCTTTGAAACTTTAAAAAGAAAACTCACTACAGCACCAATAATCACATTTCCAGATTGAAAATTGTCTTTTGAACTCATGTGTGAGCAAGTGACTTTGCCATTGGTTTTGTATTGGGGCAAAAGAAAGACAAGCTGCATCATGCTATATACTATGCCAGCAAGGTGTTGAATGAAGCACAGAAAAACTATACCACCACTGAGAAAGAGCTCTTGGCAATTGTATATGTATTTGATAAATTTAGACAATACTTGATTGGTTCAAAAGTTATAGTATATATTGATCATGCTACTCTCAAGTATCTCATGTCTAAACAGGATTCAAAGCCAAGGCTTATTAGGTGGGTGTTGCTGCTACAAGAATTTGATATTGAAGTGAGAGATAGGAAAGGGAATGAGAACCAAGTGGCAGACCATTTGTCAAGACTATCACAAGAAGCTAACCAAGATACACCACAACCAGTGAATGAAAAATTCCCAGATGAATACCCTCTTCAAATCCAGCAGACACCTTGGGTTTCTGACATTGCAAACTATAAGGTGGGAAGGAAGATTCCTCAAGAGTTTACCAAATAACAAGTGAAGAAGCTGTGTAATAAAGCCAAGAAATTCTTGTGGGACGAGCCATTCTTGTTCAAGAGGTGTCCAGATGGGATGATTCGAAGATGCATTCTTTAAAATGAGATGAGAGACATATTGTGCCACTGTCATGGTTCAGCTTATGGTGGACATTTTGGGCCAGAAGGAACAGTAGCTAAAGTGCTTCAAACTGGGTTTTATTGGCCAACTATATTCAAGGATGCCAGAGAATTTGTGCACCAATGCATTGAATGTCAAAGAGCTGGAGGGTTGACAAAGAGGAATGAAATACCTCAAAATTTTATTTTGGAAGTAGAACTGTTTGACCTCTGGGGCATATATTTCATGGGCCCCTTTCCTCCATCCTATTCCTTCAAATACATTCCGGTGGCAGTAGAATATGTCTCCAAATGGGTGGAAGCCATAGCAATAACTACGTGTGATGCACCAATTGTTCTTTAATTTCTTAAGAGACACATCTTCACTAGATATGGGGTGCCTAAAGGCCTAATTAGTGATGGTGGCAGCCACTTTTGCAACAGACAGATGAAAAAGCTGCTTCACAAATATGGAGTAATTTACAAAGTAGCCACACCATATCACCCTCAGACTAATGGCCAGGCTGAATTGGCAAATAGGGAGCTAAAGAAAATCCTAGAGAAGACAGTGGGGATCACAAGGAAAGACTGGGCAAGAAAATTGGATGATGCTCTATGGGCATACAGAACAACATTCAAAACTCCAATTGGGAAGTCACCATTTCAACTAATCTATGGCAAATTTGTCACCTCCCTGTGGAGTTAGAACATAAAGCTTACTGGGCCACTAAGCTCCTCAATCTTGACCCTCAAGTAGCAGGAGAGAAAAGGCTATTGCAACTCAATGAGCTAGAGGAATTCATATTAGAAGCTTATGAGAATGCAAAGATATACAAGGAGAGAGCTAAGAAGTGGCATGACAAGAAAATCTTGAAAAGAGAGTTCAAACCAAGACAGCAAGTGCTCTTATATAATTCCAGGCTTAAGATCTTTCCTGGCAAACTAAGTCTAAATGGACTGGCCCTTATCTGATAACCAAGGTTTTCCCACATGGAAGCCTTGAACTTTTGAATGAAGCAACAAAGGACATAATCACAGCAAATGATCAAAGAGATAAGCATTATCTGGGAGGATCTTGGAACAAAGAAGAGAGTGTTCAGGAGTTGGGATGAACAAAGAATGGAAGACTTCAAGCTAATGACGATAAACAAGCGCTTGTTGGGACGCAACCCAACTAAAGGTAGTTTTCTTTTCCTAACTATTTCAATAAAAGGGTTAAGTAGATTTATCTATATTGCAAGGAGCTAAGTTTGGTGTTGCACACCAAAAAAAATTTAAGGGTGAATGAAGGGGGCTAAGTTTGGTGTTCCACAAAAAATTTCATTTAAAAACACATTTCAACCCACTGCATAAATGGTTATTAGCTCTAAACAATCAGGGAAACTACTCAACCATTGTCTGTTTTCTAGTTTTTAGTTTTTGCTCCTTTTAGCAAAGGCAGAAGGTTTCATGTATATGGTTGATTTATTGCATAAGAGGTATTAGTAAGGGACTAAGTTTGGTGTTCACACACCAAAGTAAGTTCAAAAGCCTACAAACATTCATGCATGTTAACCATTTTTCAAGTGCTTGGAGGACAAGCAACTTCCACTACGAGTGCAGAGAACTATTCAACTTTTTGGAAGGATTGTGCAACATCAGCAAGAAAAGCACAATAGCTAAGAAGAAGGATGAAGGATTAAACAAGAATATACCAAAAGGTTGTATTGTTACTCAACTGTTTATATCTTTCTGTGTTTCAGTTGGAAGTTTGATTGTACCCCTTTTTGATAAGTTTACCATTATCTGCATTTTGTTAGTTTTCTATCATCATTAATTGAGTGATCTAGCCAGAGTGTCTATCTCGCTCACTTTACTTGAATATGTGTCTTGTTTCCCTTTGCATGAATAAGAGAAAAATGTTGAAAAAGGAAGTCAATGGCCAATGTGGTAGGAATGATAATAAAATTCTATGGTGGTAATTGCTTGATTAGTTAGTAAGCTTAAAAATAAAAGCTGCAGGATAGAATGTCTCCTTGTAGTGTGAACTTAGTTGCTGTTGTAAAGCTTTCAATTAATAATCATCCTTGGAAAAAAAAGCAAGAAAGGAAAGGAAGAAAAGCCAAGAAGTGGCAACCAAAAATGAAAGAAACAGATAAGAAGGCTAGACACCAATAGCTTGGACCTTAGAACACATACCTGTGATGCTATTGTATTAGGATCTGCTTGGATTATTAGGTTCTGAGGAGTATTTTAAAACTTGGTAACTTGGATTAACTAATCTGGAATTACCAACCGAAAATCCACCATCAAGAGTAACCTAATTACAAAGCATTTAGTGACCCAAAGAGGTGCTGAGCATCAATGTCTCAGGATGAATTGTGAGCTAAGTGTCTGTAGTAAATAGGTGTTGAATTGAGCCAAAAAGCTTCTGCAACACTTAGCTACAATTGAAAAACAAGCTTCTGAAGCAAAATAAAGAAAGAAAAAGTTAACAAGGATTAATAAAGAATAAGGCATTATAGCAGCAATTCTAGTTAACACTCAAAGAGACATTTCTTGATTGAAAGCTGATAATAATTGAGCTGCATTCTGTCTGCATAAAACCCCATGAACCAAATTCAATTACCTGCTAAATAAGGACATATAGGCTTCTCTATTTTTTTCTCATTTCTTCTCATGTTTTAGTGCTTGCTTGGGATCAAGCAAGATTTAAGTTTGGTATTGTGATGACAAGTCATCTTATGCTAGTTTCACAAGCATTTTTCATTTGTTTCATTAGGTTTTATGCACTTTCTTGCACAATAAGTAAGTGATTGGAGTGAAATTTCATGATTATTATGATTCAATCAAACATCATGTATTATATGCAAAATCATGAGATTTATGCAAGAATTAAATAATTAATATGAATGATGCAAATTCTTATGGTTTTGGTGAGACTTTGATTACTATTTTGATTGAATACAGGTGAGAAAATGAAGAGAAAGAGGGTCAGTACAGAGCAACGTTGCGTTCAAATAATGAACGCCACGCTTACTTGCGACGCGCACGCGTAACAAACACTTATGCGTCAGTGATGGATTTTTGAAGATCCACGCGTACGCGTGGATGACGAATACGCGTGGTAGTGGTTGGCGCTTGTTTTGAAGAGAGCGCTACATTTGATTACTCAGCGTTTTCGGGCAAGATTTAAAAATGAAGGAAAAATTCTGGAAATGACGCGCACGCGTGCTTGACGCTCACACGTCGATGGTGGATTTGGAAGGAATCACGCGAACGCGTGAGTGATGCTAAAGCATGGACTTGTTATTTGCTACCCACGCACACGCGTGGAAGACGCGCACGCGTGGGCAGCGTTCATTAAGCCAATGTAGCACTCACTAAGTTAACGCTATCAACGACGCGTACGCGTGAAAGGGGTGTGCGAGCATGTTTGGAGCTGAAGACTGACAGTGACGCGCACGCATACGTGACGTGTACGCGTCGGTGAGCGAAAAGCGCAAAATGACGTGCACGCGTGGATGAATGAACGCTGCGCTCACTTTGAGACCGCAACGTTCCCCTAGAAGCAGTAACCAAATGCCACTTTGATCCAGTTCATACAAGGCCACAAAGCCCACTCCAATTACTTGAAGACTAAATTGGAAGGTGTATAAATAGGATGAAATTTGATTTCACAAGGGGAGCTCGCTTTTAGTTTTCATTTTAGAATTTTAGAATTAAGATCAGATCTAAATTTTTCTTTCTGTTTTGCTTTCTCTTTTCTGCACCTGTTACTTTCTGTTTTGGGTCTTTTGACTTTGGATTGAAGAATTCTCCTGAATTTCTTCATCTTGGAGTTTTCTTTTAATTTTTCTGTTTCTAGTTTTATGAATTTGAGATTCGATTTGAATTCTTCTTTCTGTCTTTACTTTCTCCGCAATTTCTTTTTCCTATTTTGTTAAGAGAACAATTGAGATCTAAATTTCTTTCTGTTTTCGTTATTCTTCTGCAATTGTCAATTTCTCTTTGATCTAAGTTTCTATTCTGTTTTAATTCTTCTACAATGTCACTTTCCTGTTTTGGTCTTGAAATCCTGATTTAAATTCTGTTATCTGAGAGTTCTTTAATTCACTGCAATTTACATTTTCGAGTTCTGTTTTGATTCCCAATACCCAAATCCCTTTTAATGTTCATGCAATTTAAGTTTCTCAGCAGTTTAGATTTAGCAATTTAAATTACTTGCACTTTAAGTTTCAGTTATCTACTTTTCTTGCAATTTAAGTTTCAGCTCTTTTAATTTCTGGCACTTTAAGTTTCTGCAATTTACCTCTTATGCACTTTAAGATTCTGCCAATTTTCATTCTGCACTTTAGTTTACTTGCAATTTAGTTCTTGTAAATCGAATTTCACCAAAATCACCAAATATTCACTTAACTAAATTCATCACCATTCTAAAGTTGCTCAATCCATCAATCCCTGTGGGATCGACCTCACTCTTGTGAGTTATTACTACTTGATGCGACCTGGTACACTTGCCGGTGAGTTTGTGTGGAACCATTTTTTCCCTCATCATGCCTTCCAAGTGTTTGATAAAATGCTTGGTAGGGTTTTAAATTAGATTTTTCTCCTCTTGGATTTGGTAGAGTAATTGGAGACTCTTGAGTTATCAAACTCCTTTGTTGATTGATAATTGAAAGTTGCTAGTTGATTTGAATCCCTCTAAAGCTAGTGTTTCCTTAGAAATTGACTAGGACTTGAGGAATCAAATTAATTCATCCACTTGACTTTTCTTCATAGTTAGAGGTTAACTAAGTGGGAGCAATGGATAATTCTCATCATAATTGATAAGGATAACTAGGATAGGATGTCTAGTTCTCATACCTTGCCAAGAGCTTTTCTAGTTATTAATTTACTTCTTTGCCATTTTATTTCCTTGTTCCTTATTTCAAAAACCCAAAAAGATACTATCTCATAACCAATAGTAACATACTTCCCTGCAATTTCTTGATAGACGACTCGAAGTTTAAATACTTCAGTTTATTTTTATTACGTTTGCTTAAGTGACAAACAAATTTTTGTATAAAAGGATTCTTTGTTGGTTTAGAAACTATACTAGCAACGAAAATTTATTGTAAATTCTTTACTAGCAAAAATATGTTCATCAAAAATCCTTTCATACAAAAATTTGTCAAGTACGCGCATGCGACAATGTACGACTTCGCTTGTCACGCATACGCGTCGCTGTTGAATGCGCCAAGTCACGCGCACACGTGAGCCATGCGTGCGCATCAATCTTCGCTGGTCATCTCCTTTATTTCTTGTGTTCCTTCCATTTTTGCAAGCTTCCTCTCCATCCTCTAAGCCATTCCTGCCCTATATAGCCTGAAAACACTTAACACACAGATCACAGCATCGAATGGTATAAAGAAGAATTAAAAATACACACTTTAAAGGCTTAGGAAGCAAGTTTTCAATTATAGAACAAAATTGGGAAGAATTTGTAAAATCATGCAAATTATATGAATAAGTGTGCAAAGAATTAATAAAAATCACTCAATTTAGCACAAGATAAACCATAAAATAGTGGTTTATCAATCTCCCCACACTTAAACATTAGCATGTCCTCATGATAAGCTCAAGGAGACCAAAAGAATGAATGGGGAAAGTAAGACTCATGAAATGCAACCTATATATATGAATGCAACTATATGCTAAGATGTTTCTATCTACTTGGTTAAAAGTAAACAAGTTCTCCAAGACAAACATAAATCAGATTCCACTAATTCAAATCACACAATAAAAGATAAGTAAACTTGTAAGAAGATAGCTCATGAAAGCAGAAAACATAGAATCAAGCATTGAACCCTTACTAGAAGTGTTTATGCACTCTAATCGCTCAAGTGTCTAGGGTTAATCCACTTTACTCTTCTCTAGTCATGCTTTCTAAAACTTTGTTCTTCATCTAACCAATCAACAAATATTTAATGTACAAATGCAAACATCATGAGGTATTTTCAAGGTTGTAATGGGGCTAAGGTAAAGGTAAGGATATATGTATGGCCAAGTGAGCTATAATCTGAATCTTTGACTAACCCAAGTTCTCACCTAACACACACACACTCTATATAACTCTAAAATCATGCCTAGCTACCCAAAAATCCACTTTTGCATCACATTCATGTATCAATTTTTAATTCCATCACATATGCATTGAGCTTTTATTGAACTTAAATTTGGGATGGTTTTACCCCCTATTCATTTATTTTTTTTTCTTTCTTTTTTTTAACAAGAATGAAAACATAACATATCAATGCCATATGGTTTTTCTGGTTTCACATGAGTAAGCACCCAAATTCCCAATATTTGTCAGTAAAAACACAACACATTCCCATTAATCCAAGTTTCCACAATTCCCCACACTTAGTTAACACACACTACCTTAAGCTAACCAAAGATTCAAATCAGGTAATTAATTATTTTTTCACTTAAGGCTAGTGATGTGGTAAAATACAGAATAAATGGAGATTAAAAGGCTCAAAGTGGCAAACAAAGGTAATTGAAACAGTAGGCTACTTGGGGTAAGTGAGCTAATAACAAATGATGGCCTCAATCATATGTATGCATGCAAATACACTAAACAATGGACATATAGAGTGGAACAAACTATATATTACAATCATAGAGAAGAGAACATACAAGAATAAAATATTATGGTTAAATAATGTAACCATATAATTAAGCTCAAAATCTCACAGGTTGTGTGTTCTTAGCTATAAACCATGTTCCAAATTACAATCTTCAAACAAGTTTAACAAAAAAAGTTTTAATTTAAATTAGTAAAATTCTATAAAAAGGGTCTTGAAAAAGAACTTATCACTCCAACTAACTAGTGGTAGAAGAACATGCACAAAATCAAACAAACATGCAATCAAACGTGCAAATGCAACAACTAATTTAACAAGGAAAATTAAATATTGGTGTTAAAATAGGAAATAACTAACCCACGGAAGTTGGTATCGACCTCCCCACACTTAAAGATTGCACCGTCCCGGTGCATGCTAAGATGTGCAAGTAGACAGGTCACTCCAACTGATGTTTTTCTCCAAAGATTGTGCAGATGGACTTGTCTGTCACCCCATTGAAACGTCTTCCGGTTCCCTTCCTGGAGGCCATCCTGAAAGAAGAGAAAAGGGAAGAAAAGTAACCCAGAAACAAAGATAGAAAACAAATAAAATATGGGTGAGTTAATGCCAAATAACGAGAGTCTCAAGTACATGGTAGCTACAACATGCAAGTGAGAAAACAGTAGAAGCAAATGGCATATCAATAGTGCAAAAATTGCAACAAAGGGCGAAGAGAGAGTGTGTCATGAAAGACAATACAGATTCATGTCAATGCAAAAGAAACACAGGTATCAAAAAAGATTGGCATTAATAGATAAATAATATCAGCCAACAGTGTAAAACAAGTCACTAAGCACCAACATGATACCAGAAAAGATATAACAGTTGAATAAGAACATTTAACACCAACGGAGAAAATAATAAACGTAGAAATAAAAACATGACCAAAATTAAAATGCAAAGAAGAAAAAAATATGCAAATGCAGTAAGTAAAATAAATGGAAGAGAATAAGGATGAGAAGTTAAAGAAATGAAGAAGAAGAAAGTGAGAAAGGAGGAAGAAAGAAGGAGAAAGGACAGAAGAAAGGAGAAGGGAATGAGAAACGGGACACGACGCACGCGCATGCATCACGCATAAGCGTGAAAACTGAATTAGCCATGTGACGCATAGGCATCACCCACGCGTACGCGTGGGTGGCCGAAAATGAACACTGACGCGCGAGCGTCGGTCACGCGTACACATGAGAACCCGCACGGCTCCAGCACCATGGCATCACAACTCTCTGTTCAAGCACGCATTCACGCTGATTGGCAAGCCCACGCATACGCATCAAGGACGCTTATGCGTGGCTTGGCAAAAACGCAGGGGACGCGTACGCGTGCAACACGCGTATGTGTGGGTTGGCTTGTGCGCCAGCCACCCCTCCCACGTCGTTCCAGCACAACTCTCTGTTTGTTTTCTCTTTGTTGCGCAGTCACACACGACGCGTGCGCGTCGTAGACGCTTGCGCGTCGATTCCTTTTTTTATGCAAAATAAAAGTAAATATGCAGAACTGTAAATTAAAATTGACAGAAATAAATTAAAACAAATAAAAGGAAAGATCATACCATGGTGGGTTGTCTCCCACCTAGCACTTTTATTTACTGTCCTTAAGTTGGACATTTGGTGAGCTCCGTGTCATGGTGGCTTATGCTTGAACTCGTCTTGAAACTTTCACCAATGCTTGGACTTCCAATAAGCTCTAACATCTCCAAGTGAATTCACCAAGCCTTGATGTTCTTTCCAAGCTTCAAGCTCCCAAAGTTGATCCTCTTGTATGCCGGGATCCCAAATCTTGTTTCCACACCCGTCTTCAAGTTGATCATCATGATTCCATTCGGGTGGTTTAGCCTTGGAATTCTCATTTAAGCACCCAAAGATCCTCCTAGACCCAATCAATTGAGAATTATACCAACCCTTGCAATTAGGCCTTGAGCTTCCAACCATAACGAACCTAGGATTGTGTTGCCAACCACTAACCATCTCCCTTTTACTCTTAAAACCGCAGATAGCTCTAAGTTGTCCATCCATTTCAAGCAAACCATAGATTGTGTATGCGTACGTGTACGTCACGCGTACGCCTGATATGCGCCATGTGCAGAAATTGCAGAAGACACTGGGGGCGATTTTGGGCTGGCTTTTGACCCAGTTCTCGGCCCAGAAAACACAGATTAGAAGCTGTAGAATGGGGGAATGATTTATTCATTCATACAACTTTCTTTCACATAATTTTAGGTTTTAGATGTAGTTCTAGAGAGAGAGGCTCTCTCCTCTCTCTAGGTTTTAGGATTTTAGGTTTAGCTTTTCTTAATTTCAGATTTCTACTTTGCTTTAATTTAGTTTTCTTCTACTCTTATTTAGTCTAGCACTTTAGTTCTCTTCTCTTGATGATTTATTTATTTATCCATTTTAGTTTTTGAACTCTCATGTTAGATTTGATTTTCTTATTAATGCAAGTTGAAGTATTTCATATTTATTGCTTCTTCTATTATTTGTGAGTCATTGATGTTTGCAATTGGTTGTTTGGATTTAATATTCTTTGCTAGTTTTCTATATTTTTATGTTGTTCCTTCCAAGGATTTGATAAAATAATTGATTGGATTTTAGAGTAGGCTTTTCTCCTCTTGGCTTTGGTTGAGTAATTGGAGACTCTTGAGTTATCAAACTCCTTTGTTGATTGATAATTAAAAGTTTCTAGTTGATTTGGATCCCTCTAAAGCTAGTCTTTCCTTAGCAGTTGACTAGGACTTGAAAAATCAAATTGATTAACCCACTTGACTTTTCTTCCTAATTAGAAGTTAACTAAGTGGGAGCAATGGACAATTCTCATCACAATTGATAAGGATAACTAGGATAGGACGTCTAGTTCTCATACCTTGCCAAGAGCTTTTCTAGTTATTAATTTACTTTCTTGCCATTTTATTTCCTTGTTCCTTATTTCAAAAACCCAAAAAAAATACTATTTCATAACCAATAGTAATATACTTCCCTGCAATTCCTTGAGAGACGACCCGAGGTTGATGAGATATTTTGATGAGAAACGAATCTCTCATAAAACATCACAAATCTAACCGGCAAGTGTACCGGGTCGTATCAAGTAATAAAAACTCACGGGAGTGAGGTCGATCCCACAGGGATTGAAGGATTGAGCAATTTTAGTTTAGTGGTTGATTTAGTCAAGCGAATCAAGATTTGGTTGATGATTGTGTGACTTGCAGAATGTAAATTGCATTGAAGTAAAAGGAATAAGAGATAAATTGCTGAAACTTAAAGAACAAGAAATTAAATGGCAGAAACTTAAAGTGCAAGAAATGTAAATTGCGGAATCTTAAAGTGCAAGGAATATAAATTGCTTGAAATGTAAAGGGAGTTGGGGAATGGATTTGCAGAATTTAAACAAGGAAAAACTAAATTGCATCAAACAGAAGAGGGAAAGGGAATTGGGATTGAACCGGATCTTGAAGCAGTAAAGTAAATGAACAGAAAAAGCAATAAACAGGGAATTGAAATGAGAAATTCAGATCTCAGGACCCAGAGACTAGAAAACTAAGTCTAGATCTCAATGCCTTCCTAGATCCAACAAGAACAATAGCAAGGAAATTGTAAATTGCAAAGAAAAGAGATGAAGAACAATGAACCGTAAATTCAATTCAATTTAACAATAAAGAAACAGAGAGATCCAAGATTGAGATTGAAACAGAATTTCTTCAATTCTCTAATCCAAGATCCAAGACAAAAGTGTAAATGAAAATGAAAGCAATGAAAGCAAAGAAAATTAAAGTTCAAAAGCTCTCCGAAAACTATTATGAAAATTCCAAAAGGAAAGCTCTCCGAATACTATTATGAAAATTCCAAAAGGAAAGCTCCCCGAATACTATTATGAAAATTCCAAAAGGAAAGCTCTCCGAATACTATTATGAAAATTCCAAAAGGAAAGCTCTCCGAATACTATTATGAAAATTCCAAAAGGAAAGCTCCCCGAATAACTTGAATTCTATCCTATTTATACACTTTCCAAAATGATCTTCAAGCCTTGAGTTGGGCCTTTGTTCTTGGTGGAATTGGGTTGAAAGAGGCCTTGGTTGATTGCTCTTGAAGTTTGAAGAAGAACCGAAGTGACCCAATTGAACCGGTTTTGAAGTTAGCCATAGTTGGTCCCAACGTTAGGGCCAAAGTTAGGGGTCTAACTTTGACCCTAACTTTGGCCTTGCCTAGTGCTTGTGGTGCCAACGTTAGCCTCCAAGTTAGGGGGCTAACGTTGGCTCAAACGTAGGGAGCCCAGGGAGTAATCTTTCATGCCCAACGTTAGCCTCCAAGTTAGGGGGCTAACGTTGGCTCAAACGTAGGGAGCCCAGGGAGTAATCTTTCATGCCCAACGTTAGCCTCCAAGTTAGGGGGCTAACGATGGGGCTAACTTCATGCCTCTGGTTCAATTTTCACTTATTCCATTCTTCACTTCTAGCCATTCCTCTTTGCTTCAACCTTTCTCCAAGCTTTCTTCACCTATCATTAATCAACCAAACTCATCAAAGCTATGCTCAAAATCATGAGATCTTCATTCTTTCATAATATGCAACAAATATAGCACAAAACCTCATGAAATGGCATGAATTCATATATGGTTGGTTCAATCAAGGGAAACATGAAAATCTACTCAATTAGCTTGCTTGTAGCTCAAGAAAGTACAAAATTCTAATGAAAATTAAAGAAAAAGACTAGCTAAAATAGGCTAGGATGACTTGTCATCAGAGGTTTAAATACTTCGGTTTATTTTTATTGGGTTTGCTTAAGTGACAAACAAATTTTTGTATGAAAGGATTCTTTGTTGGTTTAGAAACTATGCTAGCAACGAGAATTTATTGTAAATTCTTTACTAGAAAAAATTTGTTCATCAAAAATCCTTTCATACAAAAATTTGTTTAGAATTCCTCAATGAATTCTCATTGCGAGTATAGTTTTTAAACCAACAAAGAATCTTTTCATACAAAAATTTTTTTGTCACTTAAGCAAACCCAATAAAAATAAACCGAATTATTTAAACCTCGGGTCGTCTCTCAAGGAATTGCAGGGAAGTATGTTACTATTGGTTATGAGATAGTATCTTTTTGGGTTTTTGAGATAAGGAACAAGGAAATAAAATGGCAAGGAAGTAAATTAATAACTAGGAAAGCTCTTGGCAAGGTATGAGAACTAGATGTCCTATCCTTGTTATCCTTATCAGTTGTGATGAGAATTTTCCATTGCTCCCACTTAGTTAACCTCTAACTATGAAGGAAAGTCAAGTGGATGAATTAATTTGATTCCTCAAGTTCTAGTCAACTCCTAAGGAAAGACTAGCTTTAGAGGGATTCAAATCAACTAGCAACTTTCAATTATCAATCAACAAAAGAGTTTGATAACTCAAGAGTCTCCAATTACTCTACCAAAGCCAAGAGGAGAAAAATCTAATTTAAAACCCTACCAAACATTTTATCAAACACTTGGAAGGCACAACATAAAAGCATAGAAAAGCAATAAGAGATAATAAAATCCAAACAACCAATTGCAAGTATCAATGATAACAAATAATGGAAGAAGCAATAAACATGAAATACCTCAAATTGCATTAAATATAAAATCAAATCTAACATGAGAATTCATAAACTAAATTGGCAACATAAAGTAATCAACAAGGGAAATAAATAAACTAAAATGCTAGAACAAACAAGAGTAGAAGAGAAACAAAATTGAAATAGAGTAGAAATCTAAAATTAAAAATAGCTAAACCTAAGAACTTTAAAACCTAGAGAGCCTCTCTCTCTAGAAAACTACATCTAAAACCTAAAATTATGTGAATGAAAGTTGTATGATTGAATCAATGATTCCCCCATTTTGTAGCTTCTAATCTACTTTTTCTGGGCTGAGAACTGGGTCAAAAGCCAACCCAAAATCCCCTGTAGCGTCTTCTGCAATTTCTGCACGTGGCGTATGTCACACGTACGCGTCGGTCAAGCGTACGCGTCGATGGTTGATGGACACGTGGAGAAGTGTCGGTAAAGATTTTTCTCAATGAAATTGCGTTGCAAGTATATCTCTACCAACAACAAGCCTCGAGTATCAAATTTAGAAGAGGGATTTGGTTGTCATAAGTTCAACCCCAATAGAAATTACCGAAGTATTCAAACCTCGGGTCGTCTTACAAGGAATGGGCAAACATGTGCTTCAACATTGGTTAGAATTCCAGGGTTGTGAGTCATGAGCAAGAATATAAACTAGGAATCTTAACAAACAAGTAATCTTAAATTGTAAGAAACTAATTCAAATAACTAAGCAAGATATGAGCAATTCCAAATTAACAAGTAGCATCCAATATAATTCTATTCTAAACTACGCAAATGACTAATACTAAGGCAAGTAATTAAGAATTTGGGTTTTCAAATAGAAATGATGAAAGCAACTCTTGGCTAGGCATGGGAATTGGGGTCACCATCCTTGTCTAATAACCATATCTCGACAATTATGAGGAACCAAACTCATTAAGTCTACTTCTATACTTGAAGTACGTCAAATGGTTTTGTCAACATCAACCCATAAGTTCTAACCTCACTACTAATTGACTTAATAGAAGGTTAGCGTCAATGGTTATCAAATTGACCACTAAGGGCTCCCAAATCATCAAATCCATTAGACCCAATTACTCAAGTTTACCCAATTCCCTTAGCCTAGGCCAAGAGTGAAAAGAACTACTCCATAATCAAGGTAAACAATTCATCAAACACTTGGTAAGCATTAATAAAAGACATGTTCAAATTGTAATAAAATTGAAATTAACAAGTACCCACTAACAATTATCAACATACAATCATCCAAACAACACAATTAATCGTAGAAATCATCAATGCAACATCAACAAGTCAAGATTCACAACATTCATGAAATGGGTATAAAATGACAATTGACAAGAATTCATAAAACTAACACAAGATCTAAGCAAAATTATACTAAGGAATTCAAATTGAACAATTAAAACTAGTAATTAACAAGATCCAATTCACAATTCAATAAGGGAAGATCAAATTAAAACTAGATCAAGAGAGGAACAAGGGTTTCTCTCTCTAGAAGAACAAAGAACCAAAAACTAGCTAAAAATGTGTCTTAGTATAAAATGATTGATCCCCCCTTTCTCCCTAGCATCCTTGGGTTTTTTCCATGCAAAAACAGCTTGAATTTGGGCCTGATGAGCCTTAGAAATCGCCAGGAACGATTTTTTTTAATGAGGTCACGTGTAGCTTCCCGCGCGTGCGCGCCGTGCGTGCGTGCGCGCTGATTGCTTTTGTGATCCACGTGTGCGCGCCAAGTGCGCGTGCGCGTCGATAGGAATCTTCTGATCTGTGCAGATGCGTCCATCTTTGCGCACTGCTTCCAGCCATCCTCATCCACGCGTGCGCGTGGAGTGCGCGTGCGCGCCAATGCTGCTTTTCCCAAAATTCAAATCTTCATGTTCCTCCCTTTTGTGCATGCTTTCTTTCTCTCTTCTAGGCCATTCCTACCCTATAATTCCTGAAATCACTCAACAAATACATCACGGTATCGAATGAAAATATAAGAGGATTAAAATATGGCAATTTTAAGACCAAACAAGCATGCTTTTCATTATGGAGTAATATTAGGAGGTGAACACAAAACCATGCATTTCTTGTGAATAAATGTGAGAAATATTGACAAAACTCTCCAAATTCTACACAATATAAACTACAAAATTGGGGTTTATCAAATCTCCCCACACTTAAACCAAGCATGTCCTCATGCTTAGAATAAAAAGACCAAAGATCATGGTGAGAAAGGGTTTATGAAATGCAAACTACCTAAGTGGATGCATGCAACTAATGTAAAATCATCTACCTAATTGGTCAAGGGCAAATCTATCCTCCAAGCACACATGTGAACATATGGGGCGGAAATAGTATGTAGCTCATGAATCCTACCAAATTAAACATCACTAAGGAGTGCATATAACTTGCTAAATGAACGCTTGTGAAAGCCGGAAACAAAGAATTGAGCATCGAACCCTTACCGGAAGTGTATCCGCTCCATTCGCTCAAGTGTATAGGGTTCGTCACTCAATCTTCTCCTAATCATGCTTTCCAAGATTTGTCTTTCATCTAACAATCAACAATTACTTAATGCATGCTTACAAATATCATAAGGTCTTATTAATGGGGCTAGGGTGAAGGTAAGGATGTATATGGCCAAGTGAGCTTAGAATTCGAGTCCCCGATTAACCTAGAATCCCACTAGACACATAGAACAACCTATACAACTACAATACATTACCTAGCTACCCTTGAGTTCCACTTTTTTTCATACTCATGCATTCTTTTCAATTCACACCCATATGCATTATTTTCTTCATTATTTTGTCTTGGGGTTTCTTTGTCCCCTTTTATTGCTTTGTTTGTTAGTTTTTTTTTTTTGTATATATCCCCTTTTTTTGGGGTCTTGTGTACAAAAGTTTCAATGCATACAGTTCAATCATTCAATACATGAGCATGTTTCCAAATCCTAGAATTTCGATTACATTACAATTATACACCTATATATCTACCCAAATTTCCCAAGTATACCCTCATAATTGAATGATACACATATAACTTACCTAAGCTAATCAAGGATCCAAATTTAGGGACATTCATGGTTTTTTGCTTAGGGTTGTTGATGTGCTCTATTTAAGAACAAAAAGGGTTTATTATGGGCTCAAAATCAGTTAGCAATGGTAGATAAAAGGGTTAAGGCCATTTGGAAAAAGTGACTATTAAAATGATGGCCTCAATCATGTAAATGCATTCATACACAAAGTAATGGACATATAGAATCAGACAAAGCAAGGATCACAATCATAGAGAGAGAGATATGCACACAAGAATGGAAAATAATGGTTAGAAGATGTAACCATGCAATAGGCTCAAAACTTACATGCTTGTGTTCTTAGCTCAATCACTATGTTCCAAAATACATTCTTAAAGCAAGTTTACTGCAGAAAATTTTCAAAAATTGGTAGGGTACCCCAAAACACAGTTTCTTGGGAAAGAAGTTATTGTTTTGACCAAGCAACTCTATAGAAACTAACTATCATGCAAGGAGTATTTACAAGCAAAACTAACTACACATGCAATGTACTAACTATGTACTAACTACTAAGCAAAAGATAAATCCATGGGTATTGAAAGGAAGAGATTGTTACCCATGGAGATCGGTCGAACGACCTCCCCACAATTAGAAATTAGCACGGTCCTCCGTGCTACGAACAATGCGCAAAGGGCAGTCGGGACCAGAACCGTCACTATCCTCTCCTTCAGAGCTCCTATCACTTGGGTTTGAGGTGGATGTGAATATTTCGGGTTCCTCCATGCTAGGGGTAACACAACGCAGAAGCTTCTTGATGTAAGTGTATCGGCGTTGATTGCGCCGCTCATATCTATCAAGCTTCCGGTGTAGATCTTCTATCATTTGATGTGTGGATCTTTGCCATGGTGGTGATGATGAAGTAGAAGGAATAGAAGATGGGAGGGCTATATCAAGGCTCGGGTTGTTCATGGGAAGATGTAAGTATTTTCCGCTTGGGACCACATCGCCCTTAGCTGGAACTATAATCTTCCTGTCCTTTGCTTCCCAAGGAACGCTCGCAGTAGCAACTAAATTAGATACCAATGCTAGAAATGGCAAATTACCCCGGGCGTGAACTTGACTCATCGCTTGCTTGACAAGAAACGGAATGTTCACCGGCCTTTCCGTGAGAATACACCAAACAAGCAAGGCGAGGTCTGCCGTAAAGGACGACTTGTGGGTGCTAGGTAGCACATAGTGAGATAGGATCTGGGCCCAAGCTCTAGCTTCTACAGTGAGGAAGCAAGCGTCAATGCTCTTGGGCCTCATCCGGAGTCGACCCTGGGTCCAAAATGTCTCCGGCTCAGCAATGACTCGGAGGATCGAGTCCCAATCAAATCTAAACTTCTCTCACTGACGTAATACTTCTTGGTAGCCATCCATGTCATTCGGTACTGGTAGGACATTAAGCACTTGCTGAATAGCCTCTTCTGAAACTAGGACTTACTTCCGGCGCATGTACACCGATTGAAGAGAGAAAAGATGGTAGTTAGTGTAGAATTCTTCCACCCAAGAGAGGTTGATTTCCCTTGGTTTTCTCAAAAGAAACTCCCATCCTCGCTGTTCAATGCAGGGTAGAATATAAGGAGCAACCTTGTCCGACGGAGCAAGTAGATGCTCAGGATGATAGTTCCTGACAACCATGGAGGGGAACACGAGTTCACAGAAGCGGTTGGGGAACCTTAAAGAATCTTTTGCCGGTTTGCTCTTTTCTTTCTCATCAATAGGAGCGGGTATCTTAGCCTTTTTGGGGAGCCCTCTTTGCGGCCGGTTTCCTTGGAGCTTTCTCCTTGCCTTTCGTGGTGGCCATCCTGGGAAGGGAAGGGAAATAAGAAAACATTAAACCCAAAGAATCATCTTAACCAAAATATGCAAGTGAAAGGTAGTGCTCAAAGGAAACATTGCAATAACATAATCATAAAGACATGGGTCACAACACTTGGCATGTGATGCAAGAGGAAGTGAAGCATGCAAAGTGGCATGAGAAGTATAGTCTCAAGCATCCATAACAAAGAGCAAGTCATGTTCAATGAGTATCTAGTCACCAAGCAAAGTGGACTCAATGCGTATAGAAGACAACAAGTGAATGAGAGAAAGCATCCAAATTCAAAGCACATTATTAAAAGAAACCGAAATGGCATTAATGCATATCCTCGAACACTTGGCGTGCAATTGTCAAGCAATGAGCAATTATGAGATACTCAATCAATTTAACACCCAAAATGAAACATCAATCATCACATATACATCACATATTGGCAAAGATAAGGAAAAAATGACAAAAGATCTATTAAAGCAATTTAAGCTCAAATTCAACATCCATGGAAAAATAAGGAAAAAGGAAAAGTAAGTAAGCAAAAGTGAGTAATATAATCATGCAATTAAAAGAAAAACTAAGTAAAGCAATAAAAAGAGTCTAACTAGGGGAAATGATGCAAAGAAAATGAAAGAAAAGAAATGGAAGAAGTAGAACCTTGAGAAGTGTAAAAGAACAAAGTTGAATTTTCTTTTGTGAAGATGAGAAGAAATAGGGGAGGTGTAGTGCCACTGGAAGAGGTGGTTGTCGCTGGTGAGTGGCCGGAGACGGTGGTGGTGGGTTGTGGAAGGAGAAGAAGAGGAGGGGTGTGATGGAGAAAGAAGGAAAAAAAATTAAGGAAAGAAGGGGGTGAGAAAGGCAGGGTGCGCAGCTTTAAAACTGATTTGCGCAACCGGCGCGTGCGCGCACAGTGCACTGACGCGTCAGTGAGGGTTTTAGCAAGGGACGCGGACGTGTCAATGGCGCGAACACGCGAGGCCAGTTGTGCCCCTGGCACAGAACTGGCAGAAAATTGGCATAAGTCTCTGGATTTTGTACCAGAGTTGGTGAGTGGCGCAGACGCGCGGACGCGCACAGTGCGCAGACGCGTGCTTGAGAGAATTCACGACCGGTGCGGACACGCACAATGCGTGGACGCATCAGTTTTGGCACAAGATTGGCCCAAATGTGGCACAACTCTCGGGAATTTGTACCAGAGAGTTCAGATATCGCTATCGGCACACGCGCGCACAGTGTGCTTACGCGTCGATGGGTGATTTGCAATGGGGCGCGCAGGCAGCAAGTACGTGGACGCGTCAGTGCCTGGCGTGAGTTGGGCACGAAGTGGGCATAACTCTCGGGTATTTGGCCCAAGAGTTGGAATTACACCACCAGCGCGTGCGCACATAGTGCACTATCCAAAGCATAGCATTCTCCCTACTTCAACAATTCATCCATACCAAAATGATGAAAACCATATGAACATCCTATCTATTCACAAGAAGGATAAAACTAGCATTCCTATGCAATCAATCAATCGTCAAGAAATCACAAAATTCACAAAAATTTAATGTTACAAACAAGATGGTATGAAAAAGGAAGATCTTACCACGGTGGGGTGCCTCCCACCAAGCACTTTTCTTTAACGTCCTTAAGTTGGACGGTCCTTTTCTTAAGCTTCCTCTCTCCTTGGTGCATCCTCCAATAGGTATACCTCTAGCTCCTTTGGGGGCTTGTAGCCATGATACTTCTTCACTCTATGTCCATTCACTTTGAAAGTTGCTTCACTCTTGGGATCAAACAACTCCATCACTCCATAGGGCTTTATCTCCTTCACCTTGAAAGGTCCTTCCCATCTAAAGCGGAGCTTGCCAGGCATGAATCGAAGTCTTAAGTTGTAGAGGAGGACCTCATCACCTTCTTGAAAGTCCTTCTTCTGAATGTGATAGTCATGAAATGCTTTAGTCTTCTCCTTGTAGATCCGGGCATTCTCATATGAGTCGTTCCTCAAACACTCAAGCTCCTCTAATTATAACTTCCTAGCTTCACCTGCCTTGGCTAAATCCATGTTGCACTGCTTTACCGCCCAATTGGCTCGATGCTCAATCTCCACTGGAAGGTGCCATGCCTTACCATAGACGATCCGGAAGGGGCTCATCCCTATCAGAGTCTTGTAGGCTGTTCTATACGCCCATAGTGCATCTCCTAACCGGAGGCTCCAATCCTTTCTTTGCGGATTGACCACTTTCTCCAAAATCCTCTTAATTTCCCGGTTAGACACTCCCGCTTGTCCATTTGTTTGCGGATGATAAGTAGTAGCAACCTTATGCGACACTCCATAGCGCTTAAGGAATGCCTCTACCTTCCTGTTACAAAAGTGGGATCCTTGGTCGCTCACGATTGCTCGTGGCGACCCATAACGGCACACAATGTTATTCCTTATAAAAGAAACAATGGTATTGGCATCGTCAAGGCGGGTAGGTATGGCCTCTACCCACTTTGACACGTAGTCAACCGCTAACAGAATATACAAATACCTAATAGAGTTGGGAAACGGTCCCATAAAGTCAATGCCCCATACATCAAATATCTCATAGAACAACATAGGTTGCTGAGACATTTCATCCCTTTGGGATGTGTTTCCCGATCTCTGACACTGATGGCAAGACACACATAACCGGTTAGCATCCTTGAATAAGGTTGGCCACCAGAATCCACAATCCAACACCATTTTAGCGGTCCTTTGTAGGCCAAAGTGGCCGCCACATTCGGACAAATGGCAAGCTTCAAAAATTGGTTGGATTTCAGACTCCGGGACACATCTTCGAATTACTTAGTCCATGCCTCTCTTCCACAAGTGAGGGTCATCCCAAATATAGTATTTGGAATAAATCCTCAACTTGTCCCTTTGGTTTTTTGAAAAGCTGGGAGGGAAGATTTTCGCAACCAAGTAGTTCGCCATTGGGGCAAACCAAAGAAAGCTATCCGACACAACATGCAAATTATCCAATGGGAATAAGTCATTGATCAGAAATGGATCGAATTTTAAATTCTCAATGCGGCTTAAATGATCCGCAACCAGGTTTTGAGATCCACTCTGGTCCCTAATCTCAATGTCGAATTCTTGCAAAAGCAAGATCCAACGTATGAGTCTAGGCTTTGACTCATTCTTTATCAATAAGTACTTTAAAATTGCATGATCCGTGTATACCACTATCTTTGATCCTAACAAATAAGATCTAAATTCTTCTAAAGCATGAACAATAGCTAAGAGTTCTTTTTCAGTAGTGGTATAGTTGGATTGTGCTGCATCCAGTGTTTTAGAAGAGTAAGCAATGACATAAGGGAGTTTACCATCGCGTTGTGCAAGCGTGGCACCTACAGCATGGTTTGACGCATCGCACATTATCTCAAATGGCAATGTCCAGTTGGGGCCTCGCACAATCGGTGCCGTGGTAAGAACTCTCCTTAGCTCTTCAAAAGCTTTCACACATTCACTATCAAACTCAAAATCCACATCTTTTTGGAGTAGGCGTGACAATGGCAAAGCAATCTTGCTGATCCTTGATAAAGCGCCTATAGAATCCTGCCAAACGGTCTAACATTTGATCGATGAAGGGCAAGGGGTAATGGTCCTTCCGTGTAGCGGCGTTCAATCTTTTGTAATCAATACACACTCGCCACGCGTTTTGTACCCTTTTAGTGACCATTTCACGGTCGTCCTTCTTGACCGTTGTGATGCCCGACTTCTTGGGATCAACCTGGACTGGGCTTACCCACTCACTGTCGGAGATTGGGTATATGATACCCGCATCCAGTAATCTGGTGACCTCTTTCTTCACTACATCGAGGATGGTTGGGTTGAGCCTTGACTGGGATGCTGTCAAGCAAGCCATTTTGACGTGTCGGATTTTCTGTTGGTAAAGAAATTCACAAATATATGATCGGGTTATAAGTATAGCTTCTAAACCAATAGAAAATCCTTTCGTACAAACATTTGGTTGTCACAAGTAACAAAACCCCTTTGAAATTGATAACCGAAGTATTTGAACCTTGGGTCGTCTTCTCAAAGAATTACAGGGAAGTATGATTTATTATTGGTTATGGAAAACAGTATTTTTGGGTTTTTGAAAAAGGTTTGAATGAGAAAAATAGGTTGCGTGGACTAATAAATCAATAGCTAATAAAATTCTAGGCAAGGTATGAGAATTTGGAAGTCCTATCCTAGTTATCCTTATCGGTGGTGATAAGAATTGAGCTTTAATCCCACTTAGTTAACCTTTACTAAAGCAAAGAAAAGTCAAGTGGACTAATTAGTTTGATCTTCATGTCCTAGCCAATTCCTAAGAAAGGTCTAGAGTTATTGGAATTCAATTCAATAAGCAAAAATAACAATTATCAATCACGATGAGTTTGATAACTCAAGAGTCTCCAATCAATCAATGAAAGCCAAGATTATAAAGAACTAAATAAAAATCATAAATCTGAAACACCTCAATTGCATTAATAAAAGAAAATCAATCTGAACATAAAGAATTCATAAGCCAATTTGGCAACATAAGTCAGATAAGAATAAAAGCATTAGAATAAATAAAAATACAAAGGGAATATTGAACCTGATAAAGAGTTGAAATCCTAAATCCTTTAAGAGGAATCCTAATCCTAAAACCTAAGAGAGAGGAGAGAACCTCTCTCTCTAAAAACTACATCTAAATTATCAAAAATGAATAATGGAAGACCCCCCTAAGAATGGATGCATTCCCCCACTTTATAGCCTCTAATCTGTGTTTTCTGGACTTGGATCTGGGCCAAAAGGGTTTCAGAAATCGCTGGGGGCATTTTCTGCAGTTTCTGCACGTGGCGTCTGTCACGCGTGCGCGTGGGTCATACGTTCGCGTCATCTGGAGTTTTTCCTGGTCACGCATATGCATCAGTTACACGTCCGCGTCGTATGTGTTTCGCTCAAGTCATGCGTCCGCGTCGTCCATGCGTTCGCGTCGCTTGCGTTTTACGCCAGGCACGCGGTCGCGTCGTCCATGCATTCGCGCTGCTTCCTTCTCTTCAAAACTCCATTTTTATGCTTTCCTTCCATTTTTGTATGTTTCCTTTCTGTCCTCTAAGCCATTTCTGCCCTATGAGACCTAAAAATACTTAACACACAAATCACGGCATCGAATGGTAATAAAGGATAAATAAATTTTAATATTAATAAAGCATAGGAAACATGTTTTTATAAATCTCATAAAATGAGGAAAGAATGGTGAAACCATGCAATTTATATGAATAAGTGGGTGAAGACTTGATAAAAATCACTCAATTGAGTACAAGATAAATCATGAAATAGTGGTTTATCAAGCCTCCTTTGCGGTTGCCTAATCGGCCTAGCTCCATCTTGGAGAAATATCCTATGCATGCACTTGCGGGGGGTCAATTCCCACAATATCCGGTAGGCTCCATCCTATTGCTTTCTTGTACTTTCTTAGAACATCTAGGAGCCTTCCTTCTTCTTCACTTGAAAGCTCACTAGCAATAATGACCGAAAACCTTTGGTTGTCCTCTAAGAAAGCATACTTCAAATGAGATGGAAGGGGCTTCAGGTCACTCTTTGCCTCAAGCTGAGGTTCCTTTTCATCAAGCTCATGGTGTTCATTCTTGACAACTTCCTCATGTTCATCCTCTTGGTCATCTGTCTCCTTAACAATAGGGTAGCACAACTTGTTGTGGTCATCTTCTTGCACTTCCGCTACCACTTCATCAATTACATCACATCGGAGCACGGAATGCTCTTCGGGAGGGTGTTTCATGGCTTCTTCCAAATTGAACTTGATAGTCTTATCTCCAACCTCAAAGGAATATGTGCCGGTGAAGGCATCTAACTTAAATTTAGAGGTCTTGAGGAAGGGTCTACCAAGTAGAACGGAGGATGAGCTTCTATTTTCTGTTGGAGGCATTTCAATGATGTAAAAGTCAACCGGAAAAACCAAATCCTTGATCGCCACAAGTACATCTTCCGCTATTCCCATCACTGTGATCACACTTTTATCGGCTAAGGCAAACCTCACCGCCGACTTCTTTAATGGAGCTAAATTCAACCGCATATAGATAGAAAGTGCCATGATGCTTACACAAGCTCCTAAGTCACACATACAATCATGAAAAGTGCGTCCGCCAATACAACAAGACACTAAACAAGGTCCAGGGTCACCATATTTCTTTGGAATAGGTTCCATTAAGGAAGAAATTGAACTACCCAAGGATAATGTCTCCAGTTCTCCTATCCTATCTTTGTGTGTACACAAGTCTTTCAAAAATTTTGCATACTTTGGAATTTATTGAATAGCATCAAGAAGGGGTATGGTTACCTCAACCTTCTTGAACACTTGAAGCATGTTCAAATCAAATTTCGGTGTTTTCTTTGCCTTCTTCACCATGGAAGGGAATGGAATAGGAATGGACTCATCCACTATAGCTTTTCTCTTGGGTTCCTTGAGATTTACTCCTTCTTCCTCATGCCTTTTGTCTACCACCTCTTCTCGATGTGGAGCTTCAACAACCACTTCTTCCTCATGAATGTCTCCCATGACCCTTGGAGGTATCTCCTCCAATGTAGTCCCCGACCGTAGAGTGATCGCGTTGAGACTGCCCTTTGGGTTTGGTTGGGGTTGGGATGGAAGGTTAGAAGAGCTTGAGGGTTGGTTGGTGTTGTTGTTGGGAGTTGACGGTTGGTTTGACATGGTCATCTTTGAAAGCATGTTGGTGAGGTTAGCCAATTGAGCACCCAAGGCATCAAATTGAGCCTTGTTACTCTCATCTCGTTTTTCCATGGCGACTCTAAGCTCATCAACTTGATTGTTGGAAGATGGAGGAGTTTGGTTGGATTGTTGTCTATGGTGTGGTGCTTGGTACTTGGTGTAGTTATTTTTGTTTTGGTTGGAGTGATTTTGGTTGGCTTGGTAGTTGGTGTTGTTATGGTGGTATTAGGATGAAGATTGGTTGTTGTTGTGGTGAGAAGAAGAGTTATTACATCTTTGGTTTTGATTGCTTCCTTGTGCATTATCTTTCCACGCTTGATGTTGATTACCACCTTGATGGTAATTGTTTTGGCTTTGAGAAGGATAAAGTGGACGATTGTTGTAGTTCACATTTGCTACTACAAGAGCATGTTCCTCTTAAATTCGATGGCATTGATCGGTGTAATGTGTGGTGCTAGAGCACAAATCACAAATCCTAGGAGGGCCTTCAAGTTGAGCAACCGGAGGTGGGGCTTGGATGTCTTGGATGGAATAGTATTCCTTTTGATCCTTTTGTATTTGGGTAAGGATGGTAGTCATATCTCCAAGTGCTTTGGTTAGACTTGATTCGGAAGGGGATGGTTCTACCACACCCTTGAGAGGATTACTTCTCACCCTTGTATGTTGTGTAGCTTCGGCAACATCCTTTATCAAATTCCAAGCTTCTCCCTCCGTCTTGTTTTTCGAAAGGGAACCACCACTAGAAGCGGTGAGTAATCTTCTATCTTCCACACAAAGACCTCCGGTGAAGTAGCTAATGAGCAAGTGATTGTTCATTCCATGGTGTGGACAAGATTCCAATAGCCTCTTGAACTGAGACCAATACTCATACAAACTCTCTTGGTCTCTTTGCATTATGCCCGAAATCTCCTTCCGGATGTAGTCGGTCTTTTCCAGTGGGAAGAATTTATCTAGAAACTCTCTTCTCAAAAAATCCCAATTAGTCACAATCTCATCCGGTAGCGAATAAAACCATGTCTTTGCTTTCCCTTCAAGAGAGAAAGGGAAGGCAAAAACCATGATAGCTACCTCATCGGCCCCATGCCTTCGAGCCGTAGAACAAGCAACTTGAAAATCTCTTAGATGTCGGATGGGGTCTTGACCCGGCAATCCATGATATTTAGGAAGTAGATGTATCAAGCTACTCTTCAATTCAAAGTTTAGATCAAGGTTAGGATACCTTGCTTGCAACGGTTGAAGTATGATATCCAGAGCTCCTTGCTCATGCAAAGTGATCCGTCGTGGCTCCACCATGTGTGGCTCACCTGTAGGATGTAAAGATGTATTATTAGTGCCATAAGAAGAATAGCAAGTAGCGGACTCCAAGTCACTCTCGGTACCGCCTAGTGATTCGGTATGTTCCTCAAGAAAGGCCGAAGTACTAGCCGTATAATCCAACCGCCGTCTAGCTTGCCGAGTATGTAACAAAGTTCTTTCAATCTCGGGATCAAAATCGGCTAAGCTAGAATTCGGTTGAGACCGAGTCATCAAACTTGAGAGTCATAGCACAAATATAAAAGAAATCTAAACTATAGCTAAGTATTGAAAGCAATTAAACTATCTACAATATTCACATATTCACATAACTAATATCAAGGTATATGTTGCAACCATTCCCCGGCAACGGCGCCAAAAATTTGATGGACTCGTGAAGAAGTGTCGGTAAAGATTTTTCTCAATGAAATTGCGTTGCAAGTATAGCTCTACCAACAACAAGCCTCGAGTATCAAATTTAGAAGAGGGATTTGGTTGTCACAAGTTCAACCCCAATAGAAATAATCGAAGTATTCAAACCTCGGATCGTCTCACAAGGAATGGGTAAACATGTGCTTCAACATTGGTTAGAATTCCGAGGTTGTGAGTCATGAGCAAGAATGTAAACTAGGAATCTTAACAAACAAGTAATCTTAAATTGCAAGAAACTAATTCAAATAACTAAGTAAGATATGAGCAATTCCAAATCAACAAGTAGCATCCAATATAATTCTATTCTAAACTACGCAAATGACTAATACTAAGGCAAGTAATTAAGAATTTGGGTTTTCAAATAGAAATGATGAAAGCAACTCTTGGCTAGGCATGGGAATTGGGGTCACCATCCTTGTCTAATAACCATATCTCGACAATTATGAGGAACCAAACTCATTAAGTCTACTTCTATACTTGAAGTACGTCAAATGGTTTGGTCAACATCAACCCATAAGTTCTAACCTCACTACTAATTGACTTAATAGAAGGTTAGCGTCAATGGTTATCAAATTGACCACTAAGGGCTCTCAAATCATCAAATCTATTAGACCCAATGACTCAAGTTTACCCAATTCCCTTAGCCTAGGCCAAAAGTGAAAAGAACTACTCCATAATCAAGGTAAACAATTCATCAAACACTTGGTAAGCATTAATAAAAGACATGTTCAAATTGCAATTAAATTGAAATTAACAAGTACCCACTGACAATTATCAACATACAATCATCCAAATAACATAATTAATCATAGAAATCATCAATGCAACATCAACAAGTCAAGATTCACAACATTCATGAAATGGGTATAAAATGACAATTGACAAGAATTCATAAAACTAACACAAGATCTAAGCAAAATTATACTAAGGAATTCAAATTGAACAATTAAAACTAGTAATTAACAAGATCCAATTCACAATTCAACAAGGGAAGATCAAATTAAAACTAGATCTAGAGAGGAACAAGGGTTTCTCTCTCTAAAAGAACAAAGAACCAAAAGCTAGCTAAAAATGTGTCTTAGTGTAAAATGATTGATCCTCCCTTCCCCTAGCATCCTTGGGTCTTTTTCATGCAGAAACAGCTTGAATTTGGGCCTGATGAGCCTTAGAAATCGCCAGGCACGATTTCCTTTAATGAGGTCACGTGCAGCTTCCCGCGTGTGCGCGCCATGCGTGAGTGCGTGCCGATTGCTTTTGTGATCCACGCGTGTGCGCCAAGTGCGCGTGTGCATCGATAGGAATCTTCTGATCCACGCGGATGCGTCCATCCTTGCGCGCCGCTTCCAGCCATCCTCATCCACACGTGCGTGTGGAGTGCGCGTGCGCGCCAATGCTGCTTATCCCAAAATTTAAATCTTCATGTTCCTCCCTTTTGTGCATGATTTCTTTATCTCTTCTAGGCTATTCCTACCCTATAATTCCTGAAATCACTCAACAAATACATCACAGCATCGAATGACAATAGAAGAGGATTAAAATATGGCAATTTTAAGACAAAACAAGCATGTTTTTCATCATGGAGTAATATTAGGAGGTGAACACAAAACCATCCATTTCTTGTGAATAAGTGTGAGAAATATTGACAAAACCCCCCAAATTCGACACAATATAAACCACAAAATTGGGGTTTATCAATGGTCCTCTTCGCGTGTCACGCGTACGCGATAGGTACGCGCACACGTCGATGTACGACTTCGCTTGTCACACGTACGCGTCAGTTATGTGTACGCATCGCAATGGAATGCACCAAGTCACGCGCATACGTGAGCCATGCATGTGCGTCGATCTTCGCTGGTCATCTCCTTTGTTTCTTGTGTTCCTTCCATTTTTACAAGCTTCCTCTCCATCCTCTAAGCCATTCCTGCCCTATATAGCCTGAAAATACTTAACACACGGATCACGACATCGAATGGTATAAAGAGGAATTAAAAATGCACACTTTAAAGGCATAGGAAGCACGTTTTCAATTATAGAAAAAAATTGGGAATGATTTGTAAAACCATGCAAATTATATGAATAAGTGTGCAAAGAATTGATAAAAACCACTCAATTTAGCACAAGATAAACCGTAAAATAGTGGTTTATCAATCTCCCCACACTTAAACATTAGCATGTCCTCATGCTAAGCTCAAGGAGACCAAAAGAATGAATGGGAAAAGTAAGACTCATGAAATGCAACCTATATATATGAATGCAACTATATGCTAAGATGTTTCTATCTACTTGGTTAAAAGTAAACAAGTTCTCCAAGACAAACATAAATCAGATTCCACTAATTCAAATCACACAATAAAAGATAAGTAAACTTGTAAGAAGATAGCTCATGAAAGCAGGGAACATAGAATCAAGTATTGAACCCTAACTGGAAGTGTTTATGCACTCTAATCGCTCAAGTGTCTAGGGTTAATCCATTTTACTCTTCTCTAGTCATGCTTTCTAAAACTTTATTCTTTATCTAACCAATCAACAAATATTTAATGTACAAATGCAAACATCATGAGGTCTTTTCAAGGTTGTAATGGGGCTAAGGTAAGGGTGAGGATATATGTATGGCCAAGTGAGCTATAATCTGAATCTTTGACTAACCCAAGTTTTCACCTAACACACACACACTCTATATAACTCTAAAATCATGCCTAGCTACCCAAAAATCCCACTTTTGTATCACATACTCATGTATCAATTTTTAATTCCATCACATATGCATTGACCTTTTATTGAACTTAGCATTTGGATGGTTTTACCCCCTATTCATTTATTTTTTTTTTTCTTTCTTTTTTTTTTCTAACAAGAATGAAAATATAACATATCAATGCCATATGGTTTTTCTGGTTTCACAAGAGTAAGCACCCAAATTCCCAATATTTGTCAGTAAAAACATAACACATTCCCATTAATCCAAGTTCCCACAATTCCCCACCCTTAGTTAACACACACTATCTTAAGCTAACTAATGATTCAAATCAGGTAATTAATTGTTTTTTCGCTTAAGGCTAGTGATGTGGTAAAATACAGAACAAATGGAGATTAAAAGGCTCAAAGTGGCAAACAAAGGTAATTGAAACGGTAGGCTATTTGGGATAAGTGAGCTAATAACAAATGATGACCTCAATCATATATATGCATGCAAATACACTAAACAATGGACATATAGAGTGAAACAAACTATAGATTACAATTATAGAGAAGAGAACATACAAGAATAAAATATTATGGTTAAATAATGTAACCATATAATTAAGCTCAAAATCTCAAAGGTTGTGTGTTCTTAGCTATAAACCATGTTCCAAATTATAATCTTCAAACAAGTTTAAAAAAAAAGTTTTAATTTAACTTAGTGAAATACTATAAAAAGAGTCTTGAAAATGAACTTATCACTCCAACCAAGTAGTGGTAGAAGAACATGCACAAAATCAAACAAACACGCAGTCAAACATACAAATGCAACAACTAACCCACGAAAGTCGGTATCGACCTCTCCACACTTAAAGATTGCACCGTCCTCGGTGCATGCTAAGATGTGCAAGTGGACGGGTGACTCCAACTGATGTTTTTCTCCAAAGATTGTGCAGATGGACTTGTCTGTCGCCCCATTGAAACGTCTTCCGGTTCCCTTCCTGGTGGCCATCCTGAAAGAAGAGAAAAGGCAAGAAAAGTAACCCAGGAACAAAGATAGAAAACAAATAAAATATGGGTGGGTTAATGGCAAATAACGAGAGTCTCAAGTACATGGTAGCTACAACATGCAAGTGAGAAAACAGTAGAAGCAAATAGCATATCAATAGTGCAAAAATTGCAACAAAGGGGGAAGAGAGAGTGGGTCATGAAAGACAATATAGATTCATGTCAATGCAAAAAAAACATAGGTATCACAAAAGATTGGCATTGACAGATAAATAATATCACCCAACAGTGTAAAACAAGTCACTAAGCACCAACATGATACTAGAAAAGATATAATAGTTGAATAAGAATATTTAACACCACGGAGAAAATAATAAACGTAGAAAAGAAAATAAAAACATGAACAAAATTAAAATGCAAGGAAGAAAAAATATGCAAATGCAGTAAGTAAAAGAAATGGAAGAGAATAAGGATGAAAAGTTAAAGAAATGAAGAAAAAGAAAGTGAGAAAGGAGGAAGAAAGAAGGAGAAAGGACAGAAGAAAGGAGAAGGGAATGAGAAACGAGACGCGATGCGCGCGGATGCATCATGCGTAAGCGTGAAAATTGAATTAGCCATACGACGCGGACGCATTGCCCATGCGTACGCGCGGGTTGTCGAAAATGAACACTGACGCGCGAGCGTCGGTCACGCGTACGCGTGAGAACCCGCGCAGCTCCAGCACCATGGCATCACAACTCTATGTTCAAGCACGCTTTCACGCCGATTGGCATGCCCACGCATACGCGTCAAGGACACTTACGCGTGGCTTGGAAAAAACGCAGGGGAAGCATACGCGTGCGGCACGCGTACGCGTGGGTTGGCTTGTGCGCCAGCCACCCCTCCCGCGTCGTTCCAGCACAACTCTCTGTTCGTTTTCTCTTTGTTGCACAGTCACACGGACGCGTGCACGTTGTAGACGCTTGCTCGTCGATTCCCTTTTTTTATGCAAAATAAAAGTAAATATGCAGAACTGGAAATTAAAATTGACAAAAATAAATTAAAACTAATAAAAGGAAAGATCATACCTTGGTGGGTAGTCTCCCACCTAGCACTTTTATTTATTGTCCTTAAGTTGGACATTTTGTGAGCTCCGTGTCATGGTGACTTGTGCTTGAACTCTTTTTAAAACTTCCACCAATGCTTGGACTTCCGATAAGCTCTAACATCTCCAAGTGAATTAACCAAGCCTTGATAAAGTTCTTCACAAGTTTCGAGCTCCCAAAGTTGATCCTCTTGTATGCTGGGATCCCAAATCTTGTTTCCATACCCGTCTTCAAGTTGATCATCATAATTCCATCCGGGTGGTTTAGCCTTGGAATTCTCATTTAAGCACCCAAACATCCTCCTAGACCTAATCAATTGAGAATTATACCAACCCTTGCAATTAGGCCTTGAGCTTCCAACCATAACGAACCTAGGATGGTGTTGCCAACCACTAACCATCTCTCTTTTACTCTTAAAATAGCAGATAGCTCTAAGTTGTCTATCCGTTTCAAGTAGACCATATTCAAGTGGGAAGGTAGAGTTTAAGGATAAGAATTTTACCCACTTGAATGTTGTGTTGGATGGTAATGGCTTGGGGCAAGGTATCTCCAGTAGCGGTCCTGCCAATGTATGCTTCAATCTCTTGGGCTCCTCTTTGATGATCTCCACCTCTTGACAAGCTTCTGCAACATTAAACTCTTCCTCTAGTTCAATGGGAGACGGTTCAATTATAGGTAAAAACTTATTAATTATTGAACCCATCTCATGATCAACCTCTTCAACGTCTTCAACCATGATATGCCTTGGAGGTTGTACACCCTCCTCAACATCAAATTCAAATGTCTTCGAAGGAGGCTCTATGACTTGAGTTTCCCATGGAGGTTCCGCATCTACTAAGTCCTCAACCACTTCCTCTTCCTTGATAATTTCGGTTTTCTCCACTTGCTCTAGTACAAAATCTAACTCCTCCTTTATAACTTCCACTTCTTGACAACTTTCTTCAATTCTCCCTAATTCTTCAACTACTCCTTCATCTTCAAGGGTCTCTCCTACCTCCACTTTTTGGGACTCCTCTTGCTTCTCTTGAAGTATGTATGCGTGAACCCAATCCATTACGTCCCTAAGACGATCCCTTCTCTCTTGTTCCATGTCAATAGCATAATTGGGATCATGTTGCTCTTGGATTGATGGACATGGGTGAAAAGTAAGTGCACTAGAGCTTGAGGGTTGAGTATTGGGGGGAAAGGATGGATCCACACGGGATATAAGAGCTTGGAGAGTAGAGGTGAGATTAGTGAGAGCAGAGGTAATTGTGGTTTGAAGCTCCTGTTGCCCTTGGCGAATAACACTAAAGGTATTATCTTTGGGAGCTTGCGGTGGATAGGAGGGTTCATTTGTTGGGAGAAAAGGCTCGTAATACGGAGGTGGTTCTTCTTGATAAGGGTATGGAGATGGTGTATATTGAGGTGGTGATTCTGGGTATAGTTCATATGGTTCATATGGTGGTTGGTGTGGTGGATAAGGGTTAGGGTCATATGGGGGTGAATGGTGGAAAGGGGCTTGTGAATATGGTCGTTCAGAGTTATGTTGAGGAGGTGGTTTATAAGCATATGGTGGGGCTTGTTGGTAACTACAAGGGGGTCCACCATATCCATTGTCTTGGAACGCACCTCGGAATGGCTCTTGCTCATAGTAAATTGGTGGAGGTTGGTTGTCACAAAAAGGTCCACCATAACCATTGTCTTGGGGTGCATCGTAGAATGGTTGTCACTCATGGCACATTAGAGGAGGTTGTTGCCGAAAGGGTTGATCAAATTCTTGTGGCTCCTCCCATCTTTGATTGTCCCAATCTTGATGCATGTTCTCATTGTAGCTTCCATTCCCTACAACATAATTTGAACCAAACTCATAGCCAAAGGGGTGAGAATTCATAGTAACAAAAGAAAATAAAAACAAAAACTAATAAGAAACTAATGAGAATAAACTCCTAAAACTAGAAACAACTAACAAAGAAACGAAAAAGCAAATTTATTCACAATATTCACAATAACCAATAATAAGGCACACGTTTGCAATTTTCTGGCAACGGCACCATTTTGATGAATGGAATTTTTGACGATTTAGAATTCCTCAATGGATTCTCGTTGCTAGTATAGTTTCTAAACCAACAAAGAATCCTTTCATACAAAAATTTGTTTGTCACTTAAGCAAACCCAATAAAAATAAACCGAAGTATTTAAACCTCGGGTCGTCTCTCAAGGAATTGCAGGGAAGTATGTTACTATTGGTTATGAGATAGTATCTTTTTGGGTTTTTGAAATAAGGAACAAGGAAATAAAATGGCAAGGAAATAAATTAATAACTAGAAAAGATCTTGGCAAGGTATGAGAACTAGACGTCCTATCCTAGTTATCCTTATCAATTGTGATGAGAATTGTCCATTGCTCCCACTTAGTTAACCTTAACTATGAAGAAAAATCAAGTGGATGAATTAATTTGATTCCTCAAGTCTTAGTCAACTCCTAAGGAAAGACTAGCTTTAGAGGGATTCAAATCAACTAGCAACTTTCAATTATCAATCAACAAAGGAGTTTGATAACTCAACAGTCTCCAATTACTCTACCAAATCCAACAGGAGAAAAATCTAATTTAAAACCCTACCAAGCATTTTATCAAACACTTGGAAGGCACAACATAAAAGCATAGAAAAGCAATAAGAGATAATAAAATCCAAACAACCAATTGCAAGCATCAATGATAACAAATAATGGAAGAAGCAATAAACATGAAATACCTCAAATTGTATTAAATAGAAAATCAAATCTAACATGAGAATTCATAAACTAAATTGGCAATATAAAGTAATCAACAAGGTAAATAGATAAACTAAAATGCTAGAACAAATAAGAGTAGAAGAGAAATTAAATTGAAATAGAGTAGAAATCTAAAATTGAAAATAGTTAAACCTAAGAACCCTAAAACCTAGAGAGAGGAGAGAGCCTCTCTCTAGAAAACTACATCTAAAACCTAAAATTATGTGAATGAAAGTTGTATGAATGAATCAATGATTCCCCATTCTGCAGCTTCTAATCTGTGTTTTTCGGGCCGAGAACTGGGTCAAAAGCAGCCCAAAATCCCCCCTAGTGTCTTCTGCAATTTCTGCACGTGTCGCATGTCACGCGTACGCGTCGGTCACGCATACGCGTCGATGGTCCTCTTCGCGTGTCACGCGTACGCGTCAGGTACGCGCACGCGTCGATATACGACTTCGCTTGTCACGCGTACGCGTCAGTTACGTGTACGCGTCGCTGTGGAATGTGCCAAGTCACGCGCACGCATGAGCCATGCGTGTGCATCGATCTTCGCTAGTCATCTCCTTTGTTTCTTGTGTTTCTTCCATTTTTGCAAGCTTCCTCTCCATCCTCTAAGCCATTCCTGCCCTATATAGCCTGAAAACGCTTAACACACGGATCACGGCATCGAATCATATAAAGAGAAATTAAAAATACATACTTTAAAGGCTTAGGAAGTAAGTTTTCAATTATAGAACAAAATTGGGAAGGATTTGTAAAACCATGCAGATTATATGAATAAGTGTGCAAAGAATTGATAAAAACCACTCAATTTAGCACAAGATAAACCATAAAATCGTGGTTTATCAATGAGGCAAGTGTTCTTTTGGGTTGTGCAGGTATATTAGGAGGATTAACAACATTGGCATTAACTGCATTGTTGTTATTGTTAAGCTCCATAGTGGACTCTTCAGCTTCTTTTTGAAAATAATCCATGAGATTCTCACTGGCTTTATAAGCTCTAGCTTGTTGTAAACGCCGCCTCAAGGTCTTCTCAATTTCAGGATCAAAGTCTAGAAGATGTTCTTTGTTCTTATTCTTGCTCATAAATAACAGAAAACAAAGAAAAAGTGAGAATCTCTACGTCAGAGTGCAGAGAATTCCCAATGAGGTATCCTGTGTAAAAAAATAAAATAAAATAAAATAACTGAATAAATTAAACAGAGAATTCAAATAACTAACAAGTGAAAAGGACTATAAAATTCGAATTTAATAGGCAAAGTAACTAGAGAAAATAAAACAACTAAGGGGATACCAAACTTAATTTCAAAAATTAAGAGAAAATTTTCAAATAAAATAAACCTAAATTTTTGAAAATTTAAAGGATAAAATTGAATAAAAATTAAAAACTAAGAATGCCTAATCTAAGCAATCAGGCAATGATTAGTTGTCAATCACAGTCAATCTCCGACAACGGCGCCAAAAACTTGGTCGTGGAATTCAAAGTCCATAAATTGAACCGGCAAGTGCACCGGGTTCGTACCAAGTAATACCTCAGGTGAGTGAGAATCGATCCCACAAGGATTGATGGACTGAGCAACAATAGTCGAATGAATCACTTAGTCAGATAAGCAGAAAGTGATGTTTTGAGGTTCAAAAGCATTAAATAGAAATTCAGAGAGTAAGGACACAAGTAGTGAAATTGGTGTGAAAGATATGTGAGAAGATAGTTAAGGTTTTGGAGTTATTTATTCTTCCAGATTAAGTTTTCTTACTAACTATTTTAATCATGCAAGATTCATTTCATGGCAAACTGTAATTGACTAAACCTTAATTTCTTAGTGATTTAGTCTCTTCTAACCTAATCAACCGCCAATTCCTTGGTCACTTAATATAGATTGGAGGGTGAGCTTTAATTCTAGTTTATTAGCCACAAAAATCCTAATTAACCAAATATAAAAGGATTATATGTCACATATCCCGTTAAGTTCAAGCAATTAGTAGTTTAGGAGGAATTTACTTTCAAGCTAGTTTTCAAGTGAGATAACTTTTCCAAGAATCAACAAGAATTCATGTAGAAAACGAGTTATTTTCCAATACACTCAGATTCATAAGACGAAGAACGAAAGTAATCCTTGAAATTGAATCAATACATTAATTAAAATAGAATGATAATACTGTTAATCCATGAAAATAAACAAAGCTCCTAACCTTAACTAAGGAGGTTTAGTGGCTCATGACTCAGAGAGAAAATTAGGATTCTGAAAAGTGTAAACTATAGAATAAAGATCGTAAGGGAGAAGATCCTCCCGATGGACTAAATCTTTTTGCTTTTATATCTATCCTAATTTTGATTTGAAACTAAAATGAAATAATAAGTTCTAGACCTAAAATATTATTTTGTAAATAAAAATAAATAAAACAAAATAAAATACAATAATTAAAAGCCAAATCCAACTAAAGATGCTCTTTTGGTAAAGCTTGATCCGCGTTGCTGGCGCTAAACGCCAAATTCAGTGTTTAGCACCCAAGGGGGCAGAAAGTCTCCTTTCAATTCTGGCTTGCTAGCGCTAAACATCAGTCTTGGCGTTTAGCACCCTAGTGGGCAGAGAGTTTCCTTGCATTTATGAGTGCTGGCATTAAATGCCCAGATCCACGTTTAGCACTAGCATGGCAGATTTCATTTTTCTTCTCTTTTCTTGCACACGAACTCTGCCAAACTAATCCAAACTTCTCCTGAAATGATAAAACACTAAAGGAACTCAAAGTAGCATCCAAATTGGTTTCAAACACTAAAATAAAATTAAAACTCATTTAATTCTAGCTTAAAATAAACAGAAAATAAAAAAAAGATGCTCACACATCGTTATACCTGAAGGCAAAACTATACCTTCTGTTAAAGAACCTAAAGGGAAACTTATTGCAAATTTCACCAGGCAACTAGCCATCCAAATAATAATTGTATTCGTTTCTAGGATCTTATCCAAGAATCAATCATGGAAGGGAGATTGAAATTCGATGAAGGGAAGAAAGAGATGAAGATTGATGTTGATCCTTTCGACGATACTTCTGCAAGTTTTGTTGAACCTAAGTTCTTGGGTATCAATGTAACGACCTAATTTTTGATAGGTCTAGATCATTACCAGTTATTAGGTGCTACTTTTCAGTAACCCTATAAAACTCTAGACTCTTTAATATTTAATACATATGAGCCTGTCACACTAGTGGAACCGTATACATTAGACAAGTTTATACATTTTATTTTACTTAAGTTAGAATCAGCCTCAGACATCATCATATAGATATAATATAAAGTATATTTTAAAATAATTAATAAAATAAAATTAATTCAAGTAGCATAGAATTCATGGAGTAAAAATAAAATGTCGGTCACATATATCTGCATCCAAAGTTAGAATGTACAGACCCGGTTGACTTGTTAATACATACATACATATATACATACATACATACATACATACATGCATGCAGACTAGCAACTCCCAGATACCTGGTCCATACAGCAAAGCCCTAATCTGGTACTCGGGCTAGTAAAAGAAAGATCAAATCTTATCCCTCGAGAAAATGCTACAAAAGTGAGAAAAAAACAGAATCTAGAGAACAAAGACTATCTATCTTGTAGCTGTTGATGCATCATTCACACCCTCCGCCCGTGCTTTCTGAGTTTGGAACTATAACAATGGCATCATTAGATCTCTAGTCCGGGTCCTTTTCGGATCCTCCTCAGAAGAAGTCAAAATGTATCCATCCCTAACCGGCCTCATTTGTCCAAACATCTTTCCCAATGGATCTAGCTGTGCGTCCAGATTTGGTACCACCATCGGCTCAGGCTAAGGTGGAATAACTGGCGAAAGTACTAGCAGAGCATCAGGTAAAGTATTACCGGCAACTGCACCGGATCGTACCAAGTAATAAACTCAAGTGAGTGAGTGTCGATCCCACGAGGATTATGGACTAAGCAAGCAATGGTTGATTAATTATTCTAGTCAAATAAGTTGAAATGAGAGTTTTGAATATCAAATAGCATAAAAGACAGTGAATTAAGAAAACAAACAGCGAGTGTTAATAAAATAGTGTGAGGAAAGAGTTAAGGCTTTGGAGATGTTTAAATTTTTTGATTAATATTCAATGTCAACTACCTTGATCATGCAAAGATTGAGTTTATGGCAGACCCTAGGTGATTGAATTCCTATTCCTAGGCAATCCAATCTCTTCTAACCCAACCAACCGTCAATTCCTTGATCAATCAATTGTATCAGAGGGTTAAGTTCAAATTCTGATTTATTAACCACACAAACCCTAAGAACCCAAAAATGATGCGATTATATGTCACATATCACATTAAATCCAGACAATTAAGGAGTTGTGAGAAAGGGTTTCAAGCTTTAATTCTAGTGATGTAACTTTTCCAAGATTCAAAAGAATTCAATTTAAATCAGAGTTATTTTCCAATACACACTAATTCATAGGAAGAAGAATGAAACCAATCCTTAAACATAAATCAATGCATTAATCAAGAGTAGAAGAACAATTAATTTTTAGTCCATCAAAGTAAACAGAGCTCCTAACCTTAACAATAGAGGTTTAGTGGCTCACGGTGCAGAGAAAAACCTAGGAGTAAAAACTGTAAATTGCGGAATGAGGAATAGGAGAGGAAAAGATCCCTGCAAGGGCGAATCTCTATCCTATTTATAGTCCTAATTCTAATTGATTTAAAACTTGAATTAAAACCTAACAATGTCTTTTCTAGTGATTTATTTGATTTGAAAATCAAATAAAAGGCCTTCCGTGATACTTATTGCACGCATGGGGACCACCAAAAGATTCGCTCTTGGCGCTAAACACCGGTGATGTGGCATTTAGCACCACCCCTTCCAGAATGGCTGCACGTAAATAAATGGCCCCGGCGCTAAACTCTGGTGAGGTGGCGTTTAGCGCCACTAGTCCAGAATGCCTTGCACGCTTTACAAGGTCCTCAGCGCTAAACGCTGAGTCGTGGTGTTTAGCGCCACCTGTCTAGAGAAGAATTGGTCTTGTTGAGCTCGTGCAGTCATGCGTACACGCAATAGATGCTTACGCATGAAGTCCCTTATTGTGCCAGTGATGTGTACGCATGAGTCCTCCTTTGCTTCTTCATGACTTTTTTTTTCTCCAACCTTCATCCAAATGCTACCTGAAATCAACAAACAGCCATAAAAACTCAAAGTAGCATCCACTAGGGTATAATTCACTAAAATCCTCTAACAAATCAATAGAATACCCTATAAATCACAAAGAAAGGACACTAATGATTCTTACGCATCACAGCATCAAACTTAAAGTGTTGCTTGTCCTCAAGCAACTTGAACACTGAAAACTAAAATGGGTTTGATTAGAAGTTGGAGTTCTATTAAAGTTTGTGCTTATCTTATGAGTGGGGTTTTGGAACCTTGTGATCATGAATGCTTCCTTACTTTTCATTGTTCCTTGAAAACCTAGGAATGTCAACACCTTGAAAGAACCGGAACTTGGATGATGTTATGAAATCTCACTTTCATTAAGTCCTAATTGATCCTTGAATTATTTTCTTTAAACCTAGAGAGAATTCTTCTGTTGACAACTCTAAATGCTCTATCTCAAGGCAGCTCTTAATAGTGAGCGTTCGATCGGTAATTCTAGACCAGTTGATCCAAGTTACCAGGTGATAAGGCACCCCCATGGATCTAGTTACTCAAGCCTCTCCTTGACATGGTTGCACCACAAGCACATAGCTGAAACTCTGATCCCAAACATCGATGCCCAGAGCCTCTTTGGACTGCTAAATGTCTTGTCTTAAGGTAGCTTGTGTAATGGGTTTTCAATCCATAATTCCGGACCAAGTAGTCCAAGTTATTGAGTGATGAAGCACCGCTCAAATCTAATCACCCAAGCTATCCTTGGATAATTGACACCATGGACACATATTCAAGTCTCATCCATTGATGTTCAGAACTTTGCAATTTGGCTTTTTTTATCTTTTCATCATTATTTTTCTTTTTCTTGCTATTTCTTTTTCTCTCTTTTTATTGTTTTTCTTGTCAATTCTTTTGATTCACGGATCAACCTCGTGCTCATTTTTGGAGGTTTCATAACACTCCTCTAAGTTCTTATTCCTCAAGAATCAACATTCCCCTTATTCAAAGAATTTCACACATCATTCTCTTAATGCAATCACAATCATAAGTATGTATACCACCACATGCAACGTGGCAAAACAATTATAAAATAAACTTAAATTTTAACATAAAACACCACTTTTCTCTTTTTTTCCTTTTAAATAATTCTTGAGGACATTACATTAGGCATCATTGAAAATAAAAACATGAAACTAAAAATGGAATAAAAACTAAAGAAAATAGAAAACTAGCAGTCATGCACTAAATAGTAAATACCAGAAAACTAAAAATAAGAAAATAACATAAGCAATACAAAAAGTGAAATAGGAATGAAAGAGAACTCAACCACCTCAGTCATCATGGTGGCCATCTCCCTCCTCAGGTTGTGCTCCACGTGATCCTCTCAGTCGCCCTATATCTTGTCTCACTTGGAGAAGTTCATGGTGCTATCTCTCTTTCTCTGCCACAATCTAATGGAGAAGGATGTCGTGGCTATCTTGGGTCACTCTCATCTGCTCAAAGGAGGAGATTAGTTGCTGCCAATACTCCTGAGGTGGAAATTAGTGCCCTTGAGGCATGAGAGGCTAATCTTGTGGTGGTGGAGCTTGCTAGGCTTCTTCTCCGGCTTGCCCTCCTTTCGAAACCCTTGCATACTCTCTTGCTTGTTCCATAGTCTTCATAGAGATCAGTCTCTTAATGAGAATGAGGAAGTCGTTCTCCAAGTTGATCCTTGAAGCTTCGCAAAGCCGGTGAATGAGATGGAGGAATGCCAACTTAGTATGTGTATTGGCATTGGAGGCAATGTGATAAACCTGTTGGGGAATGACTGCACCCACATCCACCTCATGTCCTATCATGATGCAATGAATCATGACGGTTCTGTCAGCAGTTCACTTAGAGAGGTTGCTTGTTGGAATGATGGAGCGTTGGATGAACTCTAACCATCCTCTAGCAACCGGCTTGAAGTCACTCCACCCCAGTTAATTCAGATGGCCATCCACTCCCATTCTCAACTGTGCACCGGAGAGGCAAATATCTGCGAGGACTTGATCATACCTCCTATCCCTATTCATCCTCTCACTGTAGTCGTGCACATGTGGGTTCAAAGGTGGCAATTGGAAGGTTTCCTTGATGCTCCTCGGGCTAAAATCAAGGACCTTTCCTCTCACATAGGTGCGATAGTTTTTCTCATTCACCCTGTAAGCCATGTCCTTTTATGTGATCCATGCATTGCCAGATAATTCTTGGACTTTTAGCTGGCTCACCTCAATATGTGAATTACAGAGCACTCCCCAACCTCTTCTTTTTATTTCACGCCGGATCTCCTGATATTCATCTAGTTTGAGGACAAACTTGACTTTCAGGATCAGTTTCTTTTTGCTTGTGATCACAAAAAAGTGTTCCTTATGCAACTTGCTATTGAACCGGTTTGTGTCAAAAGTTCCGGTTTGAGGTGCCTTTCCCTTTCTCTTCTGTGAAAAAGATTCCCCTCTCTTTTGTGCCATTGATGAGTGATATAAGCAAGAGCAGCGCAACAACACCAAACTTAAATGTTTTCTCATTCCCGAGCAAAAATAAAATAGTGCAAGAGAAGGAGGGGAGAAAAAGGTATAAGCAAGAAAGATAAAAGAAGAAGAAGAAGAAGAAGGGATTGTTGGGGTTAAGGGCAAAAATTGAAGAGGGTGAATAGAGGTAAGGGAGGGACGGAGGGGAAAGGAAGAGGGAAGAGGGGAAGGGAGTTATGGGTGGGGGGAGTTATTATGGGGGCGTGGGGGTTGTTATGGGGAAGAGGAGGGAATCTTAGGAGAGAATCACGAGGAGAAGGGGAGGGGATCTGGGGATTTGGGAAAAATTTGATTTCAAAATAAGGGGGAAATCGGTGCAGCATCCTCAGTGCCAAACGCCAGTGATGCAGTGCTTGGCGCCACCCCTCCCGAAACGAATCCAAGTTTTGAGGTGCACTCGGCACTAAACGCCGATGTAGTAGCGTTTAGCACCACGCCACCCTTTTTTTTTCATCGACCCTGGTGCTAAACGCCCAGGGCCGCACCAAACACCACCCATTCCGAATCAAATAGCTCCAAAGTCACACCCATGGTGCTAGATGCCAGGGGTCCAGAGAGCACTCCTTGGTTTGCATGCCTCCTGGCGCCAAATGCATTATCTCCGCATTTAGTGTCGGGGTACCAGAATGGAATTGAACCTCCATAGAGCTTTCCAGTCCATTCCAAACGCACATGTTCCTATTTTACTCAATATACATGACTCAATTGAAGTGAAAAATAGGGAAAATTAAGAAATTTAAAAAGAAAAGAGATAAAATGTAAATAAAGGATACTAAGAATATTGGGCTGCCTCCCAATAAGCGTTTTTTTAACATCACTAGCTTAATGGTTCATCTTTGCTAAGTAAGCAAGTGAGTGGTCTTCTAGCAGTCGACGTCGCCTCCAAGATAGTTTTTCAACCTTTAGCCATTTACTGTGAACCTTCTGTTGCACTTTTCTTCCATGATTTCAATATAACCATAAAGAGAAATGTTAGTAACTAGAAACGGTCCTTACCATCGGGATTTCAGCTTCCTGGGAAAGATCTTGAGCTTTGAGTTAAATAGAAGGACTCTATGAGCCGGCTCAAATATTCTGGTGACTATCTTTTTATCATGCCACGCCTTTGTCTTCTCCTTGTAGATCTTGGCATTTTCATATGCTATGCTTTGAAATTCATCAGCTCATTGAATTGGAGGAGCCTCTTCTCTCCAACAGTCTTGGCATCAAAGTTCAGGAACTTTGTAGCCCAGTAAGCTTTATGCTCTAACTCCACAAGCAAGTGACAGGCCTTCCATAGACCAACTGGTAACGAGACATGCCGATAGGGGTCTTGAAGACTATCCGGTAAGCCCAGAGAGCATCATCAAACTTCCTAGCCCAGTCTTTCTTTGAAGCACTAACAGTTTTCTCTAGAATCTGCTTGAGCTCTCTGTTAGAGACCTCTACCTGTCCACTTGTCTGAGGGTGATAGGGGGTAGCTACTTTATGTTGGACTTCATACTTCTAAAGAAGAGAATCTAACTGTTTATTGCAGAATGACTTCCCCATCACTGATCAAGGACCTTAGATACCAAACCTATTGAAAATATAGATTTGTAGGAAGCTCATCACAACTCTGGAGTCATTGTTGGGTAGAGCTACAGTCTCCACCCACTTGGACACATAATTCACAACTACTAAAATGTATTTCTTTTAGTATGAGGGAGGAAAAGGTCCCATAAAATCAATTTCCTACATGTCAAATAACTCAATCTCTAGTATAGCCTGCATGAGTCAAAGTAAAAATTGGCTAAGGAATTAGACTTTAATTATAAATGATTTGCTGTGAAAATATTTTTGCATTAGTCAAAGTAGAAAAACACATGTATTACTTCTTCTAAGAATTAAACACCTCAGAAGCCTTTAACATCTCATTCCCTGATTACTTCTCCAAAGTTTCTAAGCTTTCTCTCATTCATAATCAACAATCTTCTTCACTATTCTTGCTTCTACTTCAACATTCACAATCTTCTTGGCAAGGTTTGATCGATCTAATTATATATTTAATTAGACATTTCTTGATTTAATATATTAATCCTCGTGGGAATGATATCCACTCACCATGGTATTACTTGGAGCGATTTGGTGCACTTGCCAATACACGAGCATATCAGTTTTGCCTCATCAGTCAAGCTAGTGACGTTAACAGAGCGCTTGTTGGGAGGCAACCCAACGCATTAGTATCATTTACCTATTTATTAATCTTATTTTGATTTTTGTTTTTCTTTAGTTGAACATAAAATCAATGAAGAAAACAGAGAGAAATAGCTCCCAGAGGAGCTAGCGCCTAGCACCAGGTAAGGGAGCCTAGCACCCAAGCAAAGGGAACTCCTAGGGGAAGATGGTGCCCAGCGTCATTTTGTGAAGCCTGGTGCCTTCGTGGCACCAAAAGACTAGCGTCCAGTGCCCCTGTGTAAGGCTTCCCTGGAGCTTTGCACTGAAGGTTCAAGTCAGGCACCTTCGAAGCATTGTCCCTCACTTACGTTGATCTTCAAGTATCTTCATTCATAGCTTCACTTCATGAATATTTTAAATTTAAAAAAAATTGGTTTTCAAATCTGCATGCATGATTTTCTATGTTTCAACCACCATACTTAAATTGTTCCCTTCCAATATTCTACTCATCATGTAACCCCTCTGCATATGCATATACATCCTCATTTATAGTTAGAGCTCTAACAAACCTCTAAGTTTGGTGTTAGTAGAAAGACGAGGAGGTGGGGTTCTAGAACCGCAGAGGGAACGATTGAGACCAAGGATGAGGGGGATGACAATAATGAATGAACTTGGTAACTTTATTTTGTTTTCGGTGGTTAGTTTTTCTTTCATTTTTCTCTTTCTTTTGTTTGTCGTTTTCTTTTCTTTCTTTTACTTTGTTTCCCTTTTCTTTCTTTTTATGCGTCATGTTTATTTTTTTTATTTTTTTGTTTCTTTTTGTGCTTACAACTTGTACTTGTTCTCTACCACTCCACTGATGCAAAGAGAGTGGTTTTTAATAAAAAAGTGTTTGCATAATAACAAGGAAGTTTAATTAAAATGTGGTGGTTATTAGTAGTATGATTATATTCTATGGACCCAAAGTATTTGAATGGATCTTGAGAAAAAAGGAGATAGAACCCCCAGACACAAAGTTTTGGAGACATATTATGAGATTATGACGTCCAATTCCTTGAATCTGTTATAAAAAAAAAGAGTATGGAAAGATCAAAAACTTCAAAAACTATAAGGCTCTGAGCACCAATTACTAGAGCCCAGTTATGTGCCTGTGATGCTTATTGTTTCATGGAGAAACTTGGGCAAGTAAATCTGAGGAGTGCCTCATCACCCGATAATTTGGGCCAGTTGGTTTAGGATTGTCAATTGAAAGTTTGCATTAAAGAGTTGCCTTGAAACAAACCATTTAGAGTCCAACGAAGCTCTAGCCATCTATGTATGGATGAACAAATTCCTAGTTATATACTTGTGCTGTGACTGTGTCAAGGAGAGGCTTGAGTATATAGATCCGATGGTGCTTTATAACCAGATAACTTGGGCCAACTGTCGCAGAATTATCGATTAAAAGCCCGCTCAGAGATGTCTTGAGACAAAGCACTTAGAGTCAAGGACTTCAACATCTTTTCCCGGTTGAATTTTCAAGTAAACTACTTCAAGGATCATATAATTCTAAGAGGATTCTCATAATACAGTCCAAAACTTAGCTTTTGAATATTCTTGATTTCTAAGCATGCAATACTCATAAAAATAAGAGAAGTCCACATGTAATCATGGAGATTATTGTAAATTCTACTTTTATTTGGACTTGAATTTATAAACTCTTCCATGCTTTTCATAAACTTTGTTTACTTTTTTTTTTTTGCTTGAAGACAAGCAAAGTTTTAAGTTTGGTGTTGTGATGCCTAGCCATCTTTGGTTGTTTTTAGGTTTCTTTTTATTTAGTTTTTCTTAGATTTGAATCAAAGTTCTTATGCTTTTAGTGAAGTTTCTATGACTAATCATATGTTTATAGTTATTTAGAATGATTGTATTTTTAGAATATAATTAAGCAAATCAGGATAAAATTTAGAAAAAAATACAAGTGCATTTCTAGGAAAGAAAACACAAGGCTGGTGCCAGGTTTCAAGAGGTCAAGCCTAGTGCCTAAACTCCAAGCAAGGTGCCCAACCTCCAAGCCCAACTCTCAGGAACTGACGCCCAGTGCCTTTGCCCCAAGCCCAGCACCCAAATTGAGCGCCTAACTCCACCAGTACCAAACCTAGCGACTTCGTGTTGGGAAGAGCAAAAGTGGGCTCGCGCTCAACTCCAGGGGTGGCACCCAGTGCCACCTAGTCTTCAAAGTACTAGGCGCCCAACGCCCGAATTCGGAGTCCGGATCCAAGTGCAATTCCAACTTACAGTGGTCTAGAATTCTTTAAAGCCCAGCGCCAATCCAAGGAGCCCAGTTCTAAGTCCAAATTCAACTCCCAGGAAGCTCTAAAATCAACTCAGGATTCAAGATTTAAAAGATTAGTTAAAAATAACTTCTTCTAGAAATATAAGATTTGGCTATCAGGGTTTAGATTAGATTAGATTTGAATTTTGAATAAGTTGTTATCTTACTTTTCGGAAGATAAGATTAGTTTTTGAATTTCAATTAGTTAGGAAGCTAGAATATAAATAAGTGAACAAAGTTCACAAAGAGATATCTTGGGAACTTGGAGTCTACGGATCAAGGAACTCTTTTGTTTTATGTTATTTTCTTTTCTACCATGAGTAACTAAACATCTTCTTCTTTAAGGTTAGGAGCTCTGTTTGATTTTATGGATCAGTAATGCAAGTCTTTTCTTTATTTTGATTCATATTTTTCTACTTTTTCAAGATTAAGTCTTATTCTTCATTTTTAATGGTTAGAAGTATTAGAAAATATTTTAATTCTGTCTTGGATTCTGTTATTACTTTGGGAAATTTAATATTAGAATTAGCGTGAAACTTTTATGATTTTCAACTTGACTAGGAATAGTATTTTGAAAGTTGTGTGGCTTAAAATCGAAATCGTGTTTAACATCTTCTTTTAATTAGTTAACTAAGGAATTGGCAATTAATTAAGTTAAGAGAAATCAGATTACCAAGGAATTGGAATTTAATTTTAAATGATTTGATGTGAAAATTTTTTCGCATGAGTCAAAGTAGAAAAACACAAGTATTACTTCTTCTAAGAATTAAACATCTCCAAAGCTTTTAACATTTCATTCCCTGATTACTTCTCCAAAATTTTTAAGCTTTCTCTCATTCACAGTCAACAATCTTCTTCGCTGTTATTGCTTCTACTTCAAGATTCATGGTGCACGAAATTGTGATCTCTGGTAATGGCTCCAAAAACTTGGTGCTCTAATCTCAATTCATAATTTGTCACAACTTCGATACAACTAACCAGCAAGTGCACTGGATCGTCCAAGTAATAAACCTTACGTGAGTAAGGGTCGATCCCACGGAGATTGTCGGTATGAAGCAAGCTATGGTCACCTTGTAAATCTCAGTCAGGTGGATATAAAATAGTTATGGAGTTTTCGAAAATAATACTAATTGAACAGAAAATAAGGATAGAAACACTTATGTAAATCATTGGTGAGAATTTCAGATAAGCGCATAGAGATGCTTTCCTTCATCTGAACCTCTGCTTTCCTGCTGCCTTCTTCCAATCAATCCTACTCCTTTCCATGGCTGGCTTTATGCAAGAGCATCACCGTTTTCAATGGTTACTTCCCATCCTCTTGTGAAAATGGTACGAATGCTCTGTCACAGCACGGCTAATCATCTGAGGTTCCCGATCATGCTGGAATAGGATTCACCCTCCTTTTGCGTCTGTCACTACGCTCAGCACTCGCGAGTTTGAAGCTCGTCACAGTCATTCAATCCCTGAATCCTACTCGGAATACCACAGACAAGGTTTAGACTTTCCGGATTCTCATGAATGCCGCCATCAATCTAGCTTCCACCACGAAGATTCTGATTAAGAGATCTAAGAGATACTCATTCAATCTAAGGTAGAACGGAAGTGGTTGTCAGGCACGCATTCATAAGGAATGATGATGATTGTCACGTTCATCACATTCAGGTTGAAGTGCAAATGAATATCTTAGAAGCGGAACAAGTTGAATTGAAAAGAAAAACAATAGTACTTTGCATTAATCTTTGAGGAACTGCAGAGCTCCACACCTTAATCTATGGAGTGCAGAAACTCTACCATTGAAAATACATAAGTGATGAAGGTCCAGGCATGGCCGAGAGGCCAGCCCCCATGATCTAAGAACTAGGCGTCCCAGATGTCTAATACAATAGTAAAAAGTCCTATTTATACTAAACTAGTTACTAGGGTTTACAAAAGTAAGTAATTAATGCATAAATCCACTTCCGGGGCCCACCTGGTGTGTGCTTGGACTGAGTTTAAATGTTACACGTGTAGAGGTCAATCTTGGAGTTGAACGCCAGTTTGTAACGTATTTCTGGCGTTCAACTCTGGCTTGTGACGTGTTTCTGGCGTTTAACTCCAGACAGCAGCGTAGAACTGGCGTTCAACGCCCTTTTAAGTCGTCTAAACTTGGCCAAAGGATGGACTATTATATATTGCTGGAAAGCTCTGGATGTCTACTTTCCAACGCAATTGGAAGCGCGCCATTTTGAGTTCTGTAGCTCCAGAAAATCCACTTTGAGTGCAGGGAGGTCAGAATCCAACAGCATCAGCAGTCCTTCTTCAACCTCTGAATTTGATTTTTGTTCAAGTCCCTCAATTTCAGCCAGAAAATACCTGAAATCACAGAAAAACACACAAACTCATAGTAAAGTCCAGAAATGTGAATTTAACATAAAAACTAATGAAAACATCCCTAAAAGTAACCAGATTCTACTAAAAACATACTAAAAACAATGCCAAAAAGCGTATAAATTATCCGCTCATCACAACACCAAACTTAAATTGTTGCTTGTCCCCAAGCAACTGAAAATCAAATAGGATAAAAAGAAGAGAATATACTATAAATTCGAAACTATCAATGAAACATAGCTCCAATCAAATGAGCGGGACTTGTAGCTTTTTGCCTCTTGAATAGTTTTGGCATCTCACTTTATCCATTGAAGTTCAGAATGATTGGTATCTATAGGAACTCAGAGTTTAGATAGTGTTATTGATTTTCCTAGTTAAGTATGATGATTCTTGAACACAGCTATTTTATGAGTCTTGGCCGTGGCCCTAAGCACTTTGTTTTCCAGTATTACCACCAGATACATAAATGCCACAGACACATAACTGGGTGAACCTTTTCAGATTGTGACTCAGCTTTGCTAAAGTCCCCAATTAGAGGTGTCCAGGGTTCTTAAGCACACTCTTCTTTTGCTTTGGACCTTGACTTTAACCGCTCAGTCTCAAGTTTTCACTTGACACCTTCACGCCACAAGCACATGGTTAGGGACAGCTTGGTTTAGCCGCTTAGGCCAGGATTTTATTCCATTGGGCCCTCCTATCCACTGATGCTCAAAGCCTTGGGATCCTTTTTATTTGCCCTTGCCTTTTGGTTTTAAGGGTTATTGGCTTTTTTCTCTTGCCTCTTGGTTTTAAGAGCTTTTGGCTTTTTCTGCTTGCTTTTTTTTTTCTTTTTTGTGGAGGAAAATGCATTTGAGGCATCTCCGGGATCTCATGGTGATTAGCTTCCTGCGCCTCTTGAGCTCCATGAATGGGCTCTCTTACTTGCTCCATCTTTTTCTTAGTGATGGGCTTCTCTTCCTCAATGTGAATGTCTCCTTCTATGAAAGCTCCAACTGAGTAACATAAATGGCAAATAAGATGGGGAAAAGCTAGCCTTGCCCCAGGCGAGGGCTTTTTGGCTATTTTGTAGAGTTCAAGGGAGATGACTTCATGAACTTCTACTTCCTCTCCAATCATGATGCTATGACCATGACTCGGAGGTGGAAGCTTTTGTCTTCCCTTTCCCTTTTCTAGAGGATTCTCCGGTCTTGGGTGCCATCAATGGTAATGGAAAAAAAAAAGCTTATGCTTTTACCACACCAAACTTATAATTTTGTTCGCCCTCGAGCAAGAGAAGAAAGAATAGATGAAGAAGAAGAAGAAAATATGGAGAGGAGGGGGGAGGTGTGTTTCGGCCAAGAAGAGAAAGGAGGGTTGTGTTGTGAGAAAATGAGGAAGAATGGAGGGGTATATATAGGGAAGGGAGGGAGTAAGTTCGGCCATTTAGGGTGGGTTTGGGTGGGAAATTGATTTTGAATTTTGAAGGTAGGTGGAGTTTATGAGGTAGGTTTATGGGGAAGAGTGGATGGATGTGAGTGGTGAAGGGGTGATGGGGAAGAGAGATTGAGGTGATTGGTGAAGGGTTTTGGGGAAGAGTGTTTATGGGATTGTGTGAAAGAGGGGTGAGAAGAAGTAAGTAGAGGTAGGTGGGGATCCTGTGGGTCCACAGATCCTGAGGCAATCCTGTGGGGTCCATAGATCCTGAGGTGTTCAAGGATTTACAACCTTGCACCAAATTGGGCATGCAAAATGCCCTTGCACACAACTCTGGGCGTTCAGCGCCAGATTAGTGCTTGTTCTGGGCGTTGAACGCCCATTTGTTGCCCATTTCTGGCGTTGAACGCCAGAACCATGCTTGTTCTGGGCGTTCAGCGCCAGCTCTTCTCCAGGGTGCATTTCTGGCATTCAAACGCCCAGATGCTGCCCATTTCTGGCGTTCAGCGCCAGAACCATGCTCTGTTCTGGCGTTGAACGCCCAAAACATGCTTCTTACTCGCGTTTAAACGCCAGTAAGATCTTCCTCCAGGGTGTGATTTTTCTTCTGCTGTTTTTGATTCCGTTTTCAATTTTTATATTTATTTTGTGACTCCACATGATCATGAACCTAATAAAACATGAAAAACAATGAAAATTAGATAAATAAACATTGGGTTGCCTCCCAACAAGCGCTTCTTTATTACTTCAGAGCTCATGAATGGCATAAGGAGGTTTAATGGAATCTCTATGGTCTCTAGGTGAGCCTCAGATTCCTTTGATTCCTCAGAGGGAAGCTCCTTATTGATCACTGGACGTCCCAGGAGGTCTTCCTCCTTGGGATTCACGTCCTCTCCTTTCTTTATGATGGTATTTTTGTGGAAAAACGAATTTTCCAAAACACCTAAAACTTACCGGCAAGTGTACCGGGTCGTATCAAGTAGTAAAACTCACTTAGAGTGAGGTCGATCCCACAGGGATTGATGGATCAAGCAACTTTAGTGGGTGATTAGTTTAGTCAAGCTAACATTGAGTGAACTGAGTGAAAATTTGAGAAACGAATGTAAAGTGCAAAGAATTTAAAGTTGCAGAAAGTAAGTGTGTAGAAATTATAAAGTGCAGTAAGTAAAATTGGACAGAAACATAAAGAGCAAGAAATGTAAATTGCAAGAATCTTAAATGACAAGAAATGTAAATTGCATGAAATATAAAGGGGAGTGGGTGCTGGAAATTAAAATTCAACAGGAAAGTGTAAATAGCAATCAAACAGAGAAGTAAAAGATGCAAAATCATGCAACAAATCTAAACAGAAAAGGGAAATGCTTTGAAGAATTTTAAAGACAGAAAAGCAGTGCTTAATTTACAGCAATTTAAAAGTGGTTCAAGATCTCAGGAGTGGAAGAGACTAGAAAACAAGTCTAGATCTCAAATCCTTCCTTGATCCAACAAGAACAATTGCAAAATAAAAATGGAAGAGTAAATTGCAGAAGAGGAACAAGAGAAGTCGCAGATGGAGAATGAAAACAGAATTCCTTCCAATCTCAATCCAAAAATTCAAAACAGAGAAGAAAACTAAGAAAGAAAGCAAAATAAAAACTAAAGAGTGCACAACTCCCTATTGGAGCTAGCCTCTTTTCTAATCGAGCTCCCCTAACAAAGATGGAAATGATGCCTTATATAGGCTTTTTACAAAATAAAATGAAATTGAAATGAAAAACAAATTAAATAAAAATCCTAATTCTAGCTTGTTCTTGTGTCTTTGAGTGATGATGTGGGCTTTGCTTGCTTTGGATTTGAGGAGAAATGGGTTTGGTTGGCCTTGATTCAATTTGGTGAGGAATTGAATTTAAATGGAATTTTGGTTGAATTTTTAGCCCATGGGTGTTACTCCCAGGGCAAAGCTCGGCTCTTGGCAAGAGCTTTGGCCAAGAGCTTTGGTTCCCTTCCTTGCCAAAGTGTGCGTACGTTCCTTCCTTGTGACAAGAGAACAAAGCTCTTTGCAAGAGCTTGAAAGCTCTTGGCAAGGGCTTTACTTGTCCTTGAGGTCCTTGGTTCAAGTCTTGGGTGGAGCACTTTGTGGAGCAAATTTCCTTGGCACAAGAGTAGCGCCTAGTGTCTTCCCTTGGTATCCTTCTTCGAATCCTGGTGGAAGCACTTTGATTCATTTTTTGCTTGTTTTTGGCCCTTAAAGATGCCTTTCACTCGTGCCTCAATTCTATGCCAAATATGGATTGCCATATATCGTTGGAAAGCTCTAACTGTCAGCTTTCCAATGCAACTGGAAGCACATCAATCAGACTTTTGTAGCTCAAGTTATAGCCCTTTGAAGAAGGCATAGTCATGTTGTGAGTGCCCAGATTTTAACTTAGAGAAAATTTGCTTCCAATGCTCATTTTCCTTGAGGGAAGCCCGAAAAAGCTCTTGGCAAGAGCTTGGCTTTTGATTATTTGAAGTAAAGCTCTCCAGAAGAGCTCTAAAGCTCTCGGCAAGAGCTTTGTGCTCTTGCTCCTTGTTTTGAGCCACGCTTTTCTTCCTTTGGGCCACGCTTCTCTTTCTTGATTTGGTCTTGGGCCACGCTTTTAAAAGTGTGGCATAAGCCTCCAAAGTGTGCTCCAACTTCAAAGTGTGCCCAAAATTTCTCTTTTCTTCTTTTTAGCTTATTTTGTGCTCTTTTTGCTTCTTTTTCTTCTTATTTTCTACAAAGTTTATCAAATCAAAAGATCAAAGAAATATACCATTTAAGCACCAAAAAATGCAATATTTAAGCACTAATCATAAATTTCTTGTATGAAAAAGCATAGAAAAACATGACATGGTGACATGTCATCATCTTCTTTAGAAGATGCCTCTTGAGTACTGTTGGATGCAGCTTGCATTCCATTCAGACTCTGAGAAATCATATTGACTTGCTGAATCAATATTCTATTCTGAGCCAATATGGCATTCAAAGTATCAATTTCAAGAACTCCCTTCTTCATAGGCGTCCCATTATTCACAGGATTCCTCTCAAAAGTGTACATGAACTGGTTATTAGCAACCATGTCAATGAGTTCTTGAGCTTCTGCATGAGTTTTCTTTAGGTGAATGGATCCACCTGCAGAAGTATCCAATGACATCTTAGCTAATTTAGACAGACCATCATAGAATATATCCAGGATGGTCCATTCTGAAAGCATGTCAGAAGGACACTTTTTGGTCAGTCCTTTGTATCTCTCCCAAGCTTCATAGAGGGATTCACCCTCCTTTTGTCTAAAGGTTTGAACATCCACTCTAAGCTTACTCAGATTTTGAGGAGGAAAGAACTTGGCTAAGAAAGCCTTGACCAGCTTATCCCAAGAGTTTAGGCTATCCTTAGGTTGAGAGTCCAACCATATTCTAGCTCTGTCTCTCACAGCAAAAGGGAAAAGCATGAGCCTGTAGACTTCAGGATCTACTCCATTAGTCTTAACAGTATCACAGATCTGCAAGAATTCAGTTAAGAACTGAAAAGGATCTTCAGATGGAAGTCCATGAAACTTGCAGTTCTGCTTCATCAGAGAAACTAATTGAGGTTTCAGCTCAAAATTGTTTGCTCTAATGGCAAGAATGGAGATGCTTCTTCCATGTAAATTGGAATTAGGTGCAGTAAAGTCACCAAGCATCCTCCTTGCATTATTATTATTATTTTCGGCTGCCATCTCCTCTTTTTTTTAAAAATTTCTGAAAGGTGCTTTCTGGATTGTTGTAATTTAGCTTCTCTTAGTTTCCTCTTTAGAGTCCTTTCAAGTTCTGGATCTGTTCAACAAGAATATTCTTGTCTTTGCTCCTGCTCATATGAAAAAGAGGGAGCAGAAAAATAATAATAACAGGGGTCCTTTTTACCACAGTATAGAGGTCCCTGTGTGAGTAGAAGAAAAGAAGAAGAAAAAAATTCGAACACAGAGAGAGAGAGAGAGAATTTTTCGAAAATTATTTTTTTGAAAAAGAGTTAGTGATTTTCGAAAATAGTTTTTGAAAAAGGTTAGTAATTTTTGAAAATTAAAATCAAAAATAAAATAATTAGTCAATTAAAAAAAAGAAATTTTGAAAAAGAGGGAAGATATTTTCGAAAATTAGAGAGAGAGAGTTAGTTAGGTAGTTTTGAAAAAGATAAGAAACAAACAAAAAATTAGTTAGTTAGTTGAAACAAATTTGAAAATCAATTTTGAAAAGATAAGAAGATAAGAAGTTAGAAAGGATATTTTAAAATCAAATTTTTGAAAAAGATATGATTTTGAAAAAGATAAGATAAGAAGATATTTTTGAAAAGATATGATTGGAATTAGTTTTGAAAAAGATTTGATTGTTAAAATCACAATTAATGACTTGATTCACAAGAAATCATAAAATATGATTCTAGAACTTAAAGTTTGAATCTTTCTTAACAAGTAAGTAACAAACTTGAAATTTTTGAATCAAAACATTAATTGATGATGTTATTTTCGAAAACTAGGAGATAAAGATAAGAAAAAGATTTTTGAAAAATATTTTTATAATTTTCGAAAATAAATAAGAAAAATGAAAAAGATTTGATTTTTGAAAAAGATTTTGAAAAAGATAAGATTTTTAATTTAAAAATTTGATTTGACTCATAAAAATAACTAGATTTTAAAAATTTTTGAAAAAGTCAAATCTAATTTTCGAAATTTTGAGAGAGAAAAGGAAAGATATTTCTTTGATTTTTGAATTTTTAATGATGAGAGAGAAAAACTAAAAATGCTCAATGCATGGAAATTTTGGATCAAAACAATGAATGCATGCAAGAATGCTATGAATGTCAAGATGAACACCAAGAACACTTTGAATGTCATGATGAACATCAAGACTTATTTTTGAAAATTTTTATATGCAAAGAAAACATGCAAGACACCAAACTTAGAAATCTTTCATGTTTAGACTCTATGGATGCAAAAATGCACATGTAAAACAAGAAAAGATGCAAAACAAGAAAACATCAAGATCAAACAAGAAGACTTACCAAGAACAACTTGAAGATCATGAAGAACACCATGAATGCATGAATTTTTCGAAAAATGCAAGATGAACATGCAATTGACACCAAACTTAAAAATTGACTCAAGACTCAAACAAGGAACACAAAATATTTTTGATTTTTATGATTTTCTAATTTTTTTTTTTTTTTGTATTTTTCGAAAATTAGTGTGAAAAAGAAAAATAAGGATTTCAAAATTCTTTTATTATGAATTCCAGGAATCTTGCTTGTTAGTCTAAAGCTCCAATCTAAGGGTTAGGCATGGCTTAATAGCCAGCCAAGCTTTAGCATGTAACATCAGAATATACTGCTCATTACTTATCAAATTAACTTGCCTCTATGCTGATGGTTGGAAGCCCCTATCCAAAAGAATTAGACATGGCTTTACAGCCAGCCAGGCTTCAACATGTTTCATGAAACACTAGAATTCATTCTTAAAAAATTTTAGAATAATTTTCGAAAACAGATGAGAAATTTTTGAAAGATTTTTGAAAAATTTTTGAAAATATATATATATTTTTTTTTGAAAATAAAACAAAAAGAAAATTACCTAATCTGAGCAACAAGATGAACCGTCAGTTGTCCAAACTCGAACAATCCCCGACAACGGCGCCAAAAACTTGGTGCACGAAATTGTGATCTCTGGTAATGGCTCCAAAAACTTGGTGCTCTAATCTCAATTCATAATTTGTCACAACTTCGATACAACTAACCAGCAAGTGCACTAGGTCGTCCAAGTAATAAACCTTACGTGAGTAAGGGTCGATCCCACAGAGATTGTTGGTATGAAGCAAGCTATGGTCACCTTGTAAATCTCAGTCAGGTGGATATAAAATAGTTATGGAGTTTTTGAAAATAATACTAATTGAACAGAAAATAAGGATAGAAACACTTATGTAAATCATTGGTGAGAATTTCAGATAAGCGCATAGAGATGCTTTCGTTCATCTGAACCTCTGCTTTCCTGCTGCCTTCTTCCAATCAATCCTACTCCTTTCCATGGCTGGCTTTATGCAAGGGCATCACCGTTGTCAATGGTTACTTCCCCTCCTCTTGTGAAAATGGTCCGAATGCTCTGTCACAGCACGGCTAATCATCTGAGGTTCCCGATCATGCTGGAATAGGATTCACCCTCCTTTTGCGTCTGTCACTACGCCCAGCACTCGCGAGTTTGAAGCTCGTCACAGTCATTCAATCCCTGAATCCTACTCGGAATACCACAGACAAGGTTTAGACTTTCCGGATTCTCATGAATGCCGCCATCAATCTAGCTTACACCACGAAGATTCTGATTAAGAGATCTAAGAGATACTCATTCAATCTAAGGTAAAACGGAAGTGGTTGTCAGGCACGCGTTCATAAGGAATGATGATGATTGTCACGTTCATCACATTCAGGTTGAAGTGCAAATGAATATCTTAGAAGCAGAACAAGTTGAATTGAATAGAAAAACAATAGTACTTTGCATTAATCTTTGAGGAACAGCAGAGCTCCACACCTTAATCTATGGAGTGCAGAAACTCTACCGTTGAAAATACATAAGTGATGAAGGTCCAGGCATGGCCGAAAGGCCAGCCCCCATGATCTAAGAACTAGGCGTCCCAGATGTCTAATACAATAGTAAAAAGTCCTATTTATACTAAACTAGTTACTAGGGTTTACAGAAGTAAGTAATTGATGCATAAATCCACTTCCGGGGCCACTTGAGAAATCACAGAAAAACACACAAACTCATAGTAAAGTCCAGAAATGTGAATTTAACATAAAAACTAATGAAAACATCCCTAAAAGTAACCAGATTCTACTAAAAACATACTAAAAACAATGCCAAAAGCGTATAAATTATCCGCTCATCAATTCACAATCCTCTTGCCAAGCTTTAATCGATCTAATTGGAGTTTAATTAGACATTGCTTGATTCAATTTGTTATTCCTCATGGGAACAATATCCACTCACTGTAGTATTACTTAAAGCAATTCGATGCACTTGTCAATATACAACCGCATTAGTTTTGCCTCATCACCTATCCTGAACGATAGTAACTAACTAACCAATTATTTGCCGGACCGATGACTAATAGGCAAACCAACTGCCCTGTGACCTACATTGACCTACATCGTCTGACTAACCACCAACCTCTAGGTGGTCTACCACGATCAACTTTCAATGAATGTTTGTCGAATGGCCGTGTCGGCCTACCCAAACTTACTATCGACTAATCTCAGCCAACATAGACAACTAACCGACCAGTGGCTGATTTTGCTGGAATAACTCAAGTCGATCATTGAACAAAACTTACTGACCTAATATGCCAAACTCTAATTAACTGTTGGATGACCCTGAACTATGTAAGTTGACTGTCATTGTCCATCTCTCAATTTCTACAAAGTCCTTTGGACTCGAAGAACTTTTGGCTCTTGATTCCCTTGGCACACGAGCTTTTGGCCCAACCATCTTTTTGTAAAAGTGGTCTCTTGACCCGATGGTCTATGGATTTTTAGCAACTTACAACATGACTAGGATTAAGTCCACATAGGGTTGATATTATTAATGACACTATATATCCCTTTTTTTTCTAATTTGATAAAAATTAATACATATTACAAAATGTTAGACATTATTAATTTTTTATATTTATTCTATTATATAAAAATTGGATTTTTGCACTTAATGATAAAGCTGACGTGACACGCTTCTAAGAGTGTTTTCTGATTCAATTTTTTTAACTCATTAAATACAATTTATTACAATGGATTAATTATATCAACTAATTGTAAAAATAATCTTTTTATCACTTTGGATATTTTAACTCTTTTTTGTTTGTTTTTTTTTCTCTTTACGTGTAATTTTGTTTTGCGTTAACTTTGTTTATTTAATGATGAAATATACTCATATTAATTCTATCATGTAATAGACTATTTTTCTCCTATGTATTTTAATTTGTATAGTTACTATTAGTCTTGCTGTTTTTGTTTTCTTGAATTGTTCTTTATTTTTTTATGACTTGATAATTTAATAAAAAAAAGCAAAGAAAGAAAAAAAAATGATGGCCAAAGACGGAGGCTAGAAGCCTAAAGCAGTAACATCATTCTTTATTATTATTATTATTTTTAACATTCTTTAATATAAGCTTTATTTTTTATTATTTATTATTATTAATACTTTTATTATTTTCTTCTCTAATTATAAATCTCCTTATAATAATTCTTTGATAGAATATTTTTTTGGTTTAATAAATTTTTGCCCTTTTTTGTCAAAAATAATATATATTAGGAGAAAAAAAAGATACAAATTAAATTTTAAAATCCAAATTTAAATAAGAAGTGCAAAGGGCAACTATTGAATTGAGATCTAGAATTCATTTGGTAGATTTAAATTCTTTGTATTATCGTTATTGAAAATTTCAAATAATATTATAAAATTCTAGATATTTTTTATCTTATTGTTCTTAAATTGTACATTATACCATGTATTTCATGAGTTTTTTATTTTGAAATAAATGTAATATTATATATTTTTTGATACAAAGGGATAATGAATTTGAAGTAAATAAAAAAATAAATTATATAATAAAATACAAATTTTTAGAATTTCTAGCACAATTGACAAATTTTTAGTTTCAAAATTAAATAATTTTTTACTCTATACTTTTTTTATTTTATTTGATATTTTTATAATTTCTTTCTTGATTTTCTTAATTAATTATGATTGTAATAATTCATCACAAATTTGTGTTTTATAGAAAATATTTGTCAATCATAAAATATAGAAGACTTAACCAAAAAATTTAAAAAATGTTGGTTAACCACAAAATAAAAAATTATGAATTGTAATTTAATTATGTTGTAAAATACAAATTGGGACTATTTAAAATTAATTTTTTATCATTAATATTAATTTAATAGTTTTTTACCATTAATGTTAACTTCAATCATAATAAGATAAAAAGTAAAAATTGTATATAATAATTTAATTTTATTATTTATACTACCAAAATTATTTTTTAATGTATTATATCCTATTCATTTTTATTCATTGATGATCTTTAATGATCAATTTTAAATGAAAATTTGAATTGATTAAATTGATTTTTTTCAGTTAGTAATATAATTATTGTGGCATTTTCTTTCTTCAGTAATATTTTCTATTTTATTTAACCTGATTAATCATCTTTTTCATATTTTATACTAATTTAACTAACTCAAGTTAATAAATTTCAGTTATTTTAATTCTTGAAACTTTTTATTCTAATATATATTTCAATTAATGCATTAATATAATTTTAATATTTATATGTCATTTGTAACATCTTCAGTTGATTAAAAAGTAAATTGAAATAACAATTTAATATTTATATACTCTTAAATATTATTTATTTATTTTCTAGCATTTTTTATCATCCAATGATCACATTAATATAATTTAATTTAATAAAATTATTTATCATCATTTGATTGAATAAAAATTCTAGTTTATCTGAAAATTCTAGGATTTCTTAACCTCAAGATCCTCCATGTCAAATCATTAAGAAATATAATTGAGAGCGTGGAAGCGTCCCTTCATTCGAGGGCATGATTGAGATCAGATAGCTTGGCTCTTATGGTTCTTTGATCTTCGTCAACTAAAACCTTCTATATTTCTTATAGGGCTGAATCGCAACTCAAATGTGGAAAAAGAGCTACGGAGGCGGGGTTGATGTGTTGAGGACCAAAATCCTGAAGTCATTATTTTTATTTGAGTGTGACACTCATTAAACCTTAAAATCCAAATAAAATAGTATCTCTGGTTTTAATCTCATTTATCCAAATCAAAAGTAATAATGACTTATTTAATTCAACATTTATGACAATAAATGAGAACACCGTTATATAAGTCATTTAATGTGAAATTCGTTAATTTTTTATTATAATTAATATATGCATTATCCATAAATATATTAAAAAATAATAATTTTCTAACCATCTTCCATTTGAACTATACATATATATTTTTCTGAGATAATCACATCTTATAAATTTTATGGTACATCTGAATGTTATTTTTCTAGTTACTTTAATAATCCGGTCTGTCTCATATATTAGTTATGAAATTACCACAGCTTTTATCATATTAGTGTCACAACGAAACCATGATGATCTCCATACCAAAATACTCAACCACATAAATTAAATTTGGATGAGAAAACTTAGAAATTACATGCAAAATGATCTCATGCATACATATTTCTAACTGGTCCAACTTGAATAAAAATTCTATTTTATTCGGTGACAGACTTGATGAATCCATATTTGATGATAAATTTTGGCATGAATTGAATGGATTTCATCACATAAACTTAGATGTATTCACTTATATAGCATACCTTTGTGATTTTCTTCCAAATTGCACTTAATTATAAAAACATATTTTTTAGGCTCTAAAAATGCTAATTTTAATTCCCTTAAATTTTATTCGATGTCTTGATATGTCTGTTAAGTGATTTCAAGTTTTAGAAACCAAGGTTAGATTGGAAGAAATGGAAAAAGGAGCAAGCAAGAGTAGGAAATCATGAAGAAATGAAGATTTGGAATTTCTACAGCCATGCACACGCGCCCCAATGCCCGCATATGCATCTCCCGTTTTGTTCCTCGTCCGTGTATGCGGACCACACTGCTGCGTACACAGGAATGCTGGCATGTGCCTCATTAGTGGAAACACATTGGGGGCAATTTTTGAGTTCCTTTTGGCCTAGTTTCATGTCCAATTCGAAGATTAGAGGCTGAGGGGTGAAGGAAGCTTGGACACAACACTCCATTAGTTAGATTTTTATATAGTTTTGAGTTTTAGAGAGAGAAACTCCTCCTTCTCTCTAGGTTTTAGTGTTCCTTGTTCATTTTTACTTCAATCATGGATTAAATCTTTGTTAATTTCAATTTTTATTACTATAATTGTAGTTTCTATTCTCTAATTTTACTTAGCACTCTTGCAATTTTAGTTATTTTGGGTTATGAATTTGGATCTTGTTGGATTTAATTTCTAGTAATACATTGAGGTTTTTCATGTTTCATTTATGTTATTTGAATTGTTATTGTTAATTGTTGATAGTGAGTAACTTTAATTTGGATTGCTTTCTCAATTTCATGATGTCTTTTATCATTTCTCACCAAGTATTTGAGAAAATGTCACTTATGATTATGGAGTAGATTTTTTTTTCTTGGCCTTGGATTTGAGTAATTAGAGACTTTTTAATTGTAAGAACCTAGTATTGGTTGGTAATTGAAGGTTCCTAGTTTACTTGAACTCCACTAAATCTAGTCCATTATTAGAAATTGAATAGGACTTGTGGACTAGAGTTAATTGTACTCACTTGACTTTCCTTCAATTGTTAGAGGATAACTAAGTGAGAGCAATAGGCATTCACCATCACACTTAAGGAAGACTGATAAACCATTATTTTATGATTTATATTGTGTTTAATTGAGTAGTTTTATCAAGTCTTTACCCACTTATTCATATGATTAGCATGATATTACAATTCGTTCCCAAAATTATTCCATGGTTGAAAACTTGCTTCCTAGAGATCTTTTAAATATGTATTTTAACTCTCCTTTATCCCATTCGATGTCGTGATCCGTGTCTTAAGTGTTTCAGGATTCATAGGGCAAGAATGGCTTAGAGAATGGAGAGAAAGCTTGCAAAAATGGAAGGAACACAAGAAACCAAGGAGATGACCAGCGAACAAAGACGCGAGTGCATGGCTCACGCGAGCACGCGAAAAGAAGAAATCGCAGCGACGCGAAGGCGTACCTGACGCAAACGCGTGGATTGAAGTCTGCACGAATGACGCGAATGCGTGGACGACGCGAACGCGTGACAAGGAAAATCGCTGAATGACACAAACGCGTGGATGACGCGTACGTGTGACCTGCGCAATCTACAAAAATAACAGAATATGCTGGGGGCGATTTCGGGCCGCGTTTTGACCAGTTTTTGGCCCAGAAACACAGACTAAAGCTAGGAAACATGCAGAAACTCAACACGCATACACACACATTCAGATACATGGAGATTAGGATTACTCTTAGTTTTAGATCTGAATCTAGATTAGCTTTACATTAGTAGTTTATGTTTTTGCTTTGGATTTTTGGATGCTGAAGAATCATTACCTCCGTAAAGACATCACTTTAGTTTGTTTCCTTATTCCTTTACTTCTATTAGTTGCTCATTGACCCTATTCAATTAAGTATGTTGCATTTTGAATTTATTAATATATAGAGTTAGTTTTATTTTAATTAAATTTAATTTTATATTTTACTCTATTTAATTTATTATGTCTTCTTACATTTTTATGAATATTGGCGGATCTGGCGGATCTTAGTTGGTTAAGAACTGTACTTGCAACGCAATTCATTTATTAAATTTCTTAACTGGTCGATTTCCGCCACCATCAATTTTTGGCGCCGTTGCCAGGGAGTTGCAATAGTGTACTAGATTATTAATTAGTGTACATATTTTTATTTTTATTTGCATATTTTATTTTTATTTTGTTACCATGAGCTATATGTCTTTCTCATTGAATGATGCGTTCATTGCCTGGTCCAAGCTTAGCCGCTTTTGATCCTGAAATTGAAAGAACTCTTTCACATATTAGGCGAGCTCGACGTCGGTTAGCCTCTGAGGGTGGTGAAGTGATTGTTATCGATTCACCAGTCTCATCTGAGGGCGAATCTGAACCGCCATCTGAAAGCGAGACAAGCTCATTTACTACTGATTCAGTTGATTCACGTGCAGGTAACATGGCAGCACCTAGGAGGATTACTCTCCAGGAGGCAGGAGCCCCAGATTTTACACTGCAACCGTATCAAGTGCGTTATCTAAATCTGGCCGTAGACTTTAAACTGAAGACTGCACTAATCAACTTGATGCCCTAGTTTCATGGCTTACCTTCTCAAGAGCCTATTAAGCAGCTTAAGAATTTCCAGACAGCCTGTTCTACTGTTAGGCGTCATGGTGCAGATGAAACCTCTATTCTGTTAATTGCTTTCCTGTTTTCTCTTGAGGAAAAAGTGAGGGAATGGTACTACACCCAACCTGAAGTAACTGTTACTAACTGGGATACGCTTAGAAGAGAATTTTTGGAAAAATACTTTCCAGCTGAAGTTACTGATAGATTGAGGAAAGAGATTTCAATGATTGTTTAGGGCGAATCTGAGACTCTCTACGAATATTGGGAGCGCTTCAACAATCTCCTGGACGCGTGCCCCCATCACATGATCGATAGATTAGTATTGATCAGCTACTTCACTCAAGGCATGAACCCCCAGGATAAGACTACACTGGATGGTGCTAGTAATGGTTCCCTGAAAAAGTACAAGACCGTAGATGAAGCATGGCAACTGATCAGCGACTTACCTGAGTCCACTAGAAATCACAGGCAGAGGCGTAGCCACTCAAAAGCTGTTGCAGAGATCTCCTCTAGCGTTAAAACTACTGCTCTTACCCAGAGTATATGTGAAATGACCAACCTACTGAAACAGATGCAGTTAAACCAACAACAAACACATAAAGCTCAGCCTTTCCCACCACAGCAAAGCCAACAGTTGGTTCCACAAAGAGTGTGCGGGATCTGTGCTGATTATAGTCATTATACTGATGAATGTCCGCAGCTCCAACAGGAAGACAACACTGTGGCAGCCACTCATAACTTCTATGACCGCCCAAATCAAGGATACAATCAACAGGGTGGCAACTACAACCAAGGTGGAAACTATAACCAAGGATGGCAAGACAACTCCAACCAAGGTTGGAGGGACAACTATAATAGAGGAGGCAGAGACAACAATGAAAACCAGAGGTGGAATAACAATAATAACAACAGACAGCAAAATTAGAACCAACCTTACAGAGCACCTCACTTAAGACAACCCCAAGGACCCCAGCACAACCAACAGTAGATTTCTCAGATCACTTACTCCAATTCCTCATCAAATAATGAAATGCTCCGTTCTCTTGCACAAGGGCAACAAGACATGCAAGCGTAGCTGAACTCTACTTTAAATGGTATGACTGCCACTTTACAAGCTCTCGTCTCCCGATTAGATTCATCACATAATTCCACTAACAACCAACCTTCAAGCTCCAGTGGGATTCCTTCTCAACCCTTACCTAATCCAAAGGGTGGCATCAATGCCATAACTTTAAGGTCCGAAACCACATTACAGGAGAGGAACCATGAGGAGCCAAGCTCACCAGAACACGTCCCAGCTGAGGATGTGGTGGAAGTGGAAGATGCTGAAGAAGAAGAGGACGTGCAAAACATAGTTGAAGAAGAAGCAGCTCAACCGCAGAATGAAACATCAAAGGATGCAGAAGCTGCAAGTAATACTACCCCTATCCCATTTCCACACCTTGCAAGGAAGCCCAGAAAGCAGATGGAACTTGATCCCAAAATTGTAGAAATATTCAAAAAGATTGAGGTAACTGTCCCCCTTTTTGATGTTATTCAGCAGGTACCTAAATATACAAAGTTTCTAAAAGATTTGTGCATACATAAAAATAAAATTAATGAATTAGAAACTATTCCTTTAGGTAGTTCTATATCTGCTTTAATGGGGGGTATACCTAAAAAATGTAGTGATCCAGGTCTAAGTATGGTTAACTTTACCATTGGAGGAGTAATATTTTCTGACTGCATGTGTGATTTAGGGGCGTGTGTTAGTATAATTCCTTTGTCTATATATGATACTTTGAGGCTCCCTCCCTTAAAAAGGTCGGCAGCTCATTTTGTGTTAGCAGATAAAAGCATTATTACAGTAGTTGGAATTGCTGAAGATGTATTAGTGAGCATTAAGGGGCTCACATTTCCCATTGACTTCTATATCCTGGAAATACCCCCTAATGACTCAAGAAGACCATCATCAATCCTTCTTGGAAGACCATTCCTGAAGACTTCAAAGTTCAAGTTGGATGCATTCTCAGGAACGTACTCCTTCGAGATAGATGGAAGAACAGTGAGTTTCAGTTTAAATGAAGCTATGAAGCACCCTCCGGAAGACCATTCTATCTTCCAGTGCGACATTATTGATGAAACTGTAGCTGAAGTTTACCAAGAACAAATAGAAGAGAAGCACATGGAGCAAGGTCCAAGTGTGGGAACACTTTTTGAAAACAATGAAGACCCTTTACCATTATCACCAGCCTCGGATGATCCAGAGCCTAGCTACGAGCAGAAATTAGAATTAAAGCCCTTTCCTCCACACCTCAAGTATGATTACCTTGAGGATAATCAGAAGTTTCCAGTTATCATTGCAAAGGAACTTACCTCTCAACAAGAGGAGCAATTGCTCAGTGTGCTGAAAAAACATAAGAAAGCAATTGGATGGAGCTTGGCGGATATAGTAGGCATCAGTCTCCAAGTTTATGAGCATAGAATATTCTTAGAAGAGGGAGTAAAGCCTATCCGTCATCCTCAAAGAAGATTGAATCCCACCATCTTAGAAGTTGTCAAGAAGGAAGTGACCAGGCTACTTGAAGCAGATATCATTTACCCCATATCAGACAGTGAATGGGTCAGCCCAGTACAAGTAGTGCCCAAGAAGTCTGGAGTCACAACAATAAAGAATGAGCACGGAGAGCTCCTGACAACTAGAGTGCAGAATTCATGGAGAGTTTGCATTGACTATAGGCGTCTCAACCAAGCCACTCGCAAGGATCATTACCCCTTGCCATTTATTGATCAGATGCTTGATTGCCTATCAGGTAAATCTCATTATTATTTTTTAGATGGTTATACAGGATATTTTCAAATTCAGATAGCTCCTGAAGACCAGGAGAAGACCATTTTTACATGTCCCTTTGGAACGGATGCTTATAAAAGAATGCCTTTTGGCTTGTGTAATGCACCTGCTACTTTCCAAAGATGTATGATGAGTATCTTTTCAGATCTTATTGAGAACTGTATGGAAGTTTTAATGGATGATTTTAGCATATATGGTGATTCATTTAGCCTTTGCTTGGATATTTTATCTAAAGTATTAGACAGATGTGTTAGTACAAACCTTGTGTTAAATTTTGAGAAATGTCACTTTATGGTAAAACAAGGAATTGTACTAGGACATGTTGTGTCTAATACTGGTATTTCTGTAGATCCAGCAAAGGTGGATGTTATTTCTAGTTTGCCTTACCCCTCCTCCGTGATGGAAGTCCGTTCGTTCCTTGGCTACACAGGTTTTTACAGGAGATTCATTAAGGACTTCAGTAAGGTAGCACTGCCTTTATCCAAATTGCTGCAGAAAGGTATTGAGTTCGAGTTCAGTAAGGACTGTATGCAGGCATTTGATAAGCTGAAGATCGCTCAGACTCAAGCTCCAATTGTAAGAGGCATTGTCAATGGCTACTTTCGGTCATCTCTCGGGAAAATGATCCAATGCCCTGTCACGGCACGGCTAATCGTCTGGAGGCATCACCCTTGTCAAGGGCTTCATCTTATCCTCTCACTAAAAATGATCAACGCACCCTGTCACGGCACGGCTATTCATCTGTCAGTTCTCGATCATGCTGGAATAGGATTTACTATCCTTTTGCGTCTGTCACTACACCCAGCAATTGCGAATTTGAAGCTCGTCACAGTCATTCAATCATTGAATCCTACTCGGAATACCACAGACAAGGTTTAGACCTTCCGGATTCTCTTGAATGCCGCCATCATTCTAGCTTACGCCACGAAGATTCTGGTTAGGAGATCTAAGAGATACTCATTCAGTCTAAGGTAGAACGGAAGTGGTTGTCAGGCACGCGTTCATAGGGAATGATGATGATTGTCATGTTCATCACATTCAGATTGAAGTACGAATGAATATCTTAGAAGCAAAACAAGATGAATTGAATAGAAAACAGTAGTACTTTGTATTAATCTTTGAGGAACAGCAGAGCTCCACACCTTAATCTATGGAGTGTAC
>NC_029787.2:81650459-81651441 GCF_000816755.2 Arachis ipaensis
TTTTTTTTCTGCAAGCTTTGTTCTTTGTTGCTTTTTCTTGCTTCAAGAATCATTTTTATTATTTTTCAGATTATCAAATAACATGTCTTCTAGTCATCATTCTTTCAAGAGCCAACATATTTAACATTCTTAAACAACAACTTTAAAAGACATATGCACTGTTCAAGCATACATTCAGAAAACAAGAAGCATTGTCACCACATCAATATAATAAAACTAAGTTCAAGGATAAATTCGAAACTCGTGTACTTCTTGTTCTTTTGAATTAAAACATTTTTCATTTAAGAGAGGTGATGGATTCATAGGACATTCATAACTTTAAGACAGAGTTACTAACTACTAATGATCATGTAATGAAGACACAAACATAGATAAGCACATAACATAGAAAACGAAAAATAGAAGAAATAAGAACAAGGAATGAATCCACCTTAGTGATGGTGGCGTTTCCTTCTTGAGGAACCAATGATGTCTTTGAGCTCTTCTATGTCTCTTCCTTGTCTTTGTTGCTCCTCCCTCATTGCTTTTTGATCTTCTCTTATTTCATGAAGCATGATGGAGTGCTCTTGATGTTCCACCCTTAGTTGTCCCATATTGGAACTCAATTCTCCTAGGGAGGTGTTGATTTGCTCCCAATAGTTTTGTGGAGAAAAGTGCATTTGAGACATCTCCGGGATCTCATGGTGATGATCTTCATACGCCTCTTGAGCTCCATGAATGGGCTCTCTTGCTTGCTCCATCTTTTTCTTAGTGATGGGCTTGTCCTCTTTAATAAGGATATCTCCCTCTATGTCAATCCCAGCTGAATTGCATAGGTGGCAAATGAGGTGAGGAAAAGCTAACCTTGCCATAGTGGAGGACTTGTCAACCACCTTGTAGAGTTCTTGAGGTATAATATCATGAATTTTCACCTCTTCTTCAATCATGATGCTATGGATCATGATGACCCGGTCTATAGTAACTTCAGACCGGTTGCTAGTGG
>NC_029787.2:81651551-81656696 GCF_000816755.2 Arachis ipaensis
ACCAGCTTATCCCAAGAGTTCAGGCTATCTCTAGGTTGAGAGTCCAACCACGCTCTAGCTCTGTCTCTTACAGCAAAAAGGAAAAGCATGAGCCTATAGACTTTATGATCTACTCCATTAGTCTTAACAGTATCACATATCTGCAAGAATTCAGTTAAGAACTGAAAAGGATCTTCAGATGGAAGTCCATGAAACTTGCAGTTCTGCTGCATCAGAGAAACTAATTGAGGTTTCAGCTCAAAGTTGTTTGCTCCAATGGCAGGAATGGAGATGCTTCTTCCATGTAAATTGGTATTAGGTGCAGTAAAGTCACCAAGCATTCTCCTTGCATTATTATTATTTTCGGTTGCCATCTCCTCTTCCTGTTCGAAAATTTCTGAAAGGTTATCTCTGGATTGTTGTAATTTAGCTTCTCTTAATTTTCTCTTCAGAGTCCTTTCAGGTTCTGGATCTGCTTCAATAAGAATGTTCTTGTCCTTGCTCCTGCTCATATGACAAAGAAGAGGGCACAGAAAAAATAATAATATAGATCCTTTATACCACAGTAAAGAGGTTCCTTTGTGAGTGGAAGAAAAGAGGGAGACAAAGAATGTGATGTAATGGAAGAAACACAACTGTGAGGAGGGTTGAGATGTGAGATGAGATGTTAGTAGATGAATACATAAATAGAATAAGATGGGAGAGGGAGAATTTTCGAAAATAATTTTTGAAAAAGGGTTAGTGATTTTCGAAAATAGTTTTTGAAAAAGGTTAGTAATTTTCGAAAAATTTTGAAATCAAAAATAAAAATAATTAGTTAATTAAAAAGAAATTTTTGAAAAAGAGGGAAGATATTTTCGAAAATTAGAGAGAGAGAGTTAGTTAGGTAGTTTTGAAAAAGTTAGGAAACAAATAAAAAGTTAGTTAGTTAGTTGAAACAAATTTTGAAAAGATAAGAAGTTAGGAAGTTAGAAAAAATATTTTGAAATCAAATTTTTGAAAAAGATATGATAAGAAGATATTTTGAAAAGATATGATTGAAATTAGTTTTTGAAAAAGATTTGATTTTTAAAATCTCAATTAATGACTTGGTTCACAAGAAATCACAAGATATGATTCTAGAACTTAAAGTTTGAATCTTTCTTAACAAGCAAGTAACAAACTTGAAATTTTTGAATCAAAACATTAATTGATTATGTTATTTTCGAAAATTTGATATAAAAATAAGAAAAAGATTTTTGAAAAATATTTTTGGAATTTTCGAAAATAACTAAAAAATGAAAAAGATTTGATTTTTGAAAAAGATAAGATTTTCAAATTGAAAATTTGATTTGACTCATGAAAACAACTTGATTTTAAAAATTTTTGAAAAAGTCAATCCAAATTTTCGAATTTGATGAGAAAAAAAGGGAAAGATATTTTTTTGAATTTTTATGATGAGGGAGAAAAACATGAAAATTATGCAATGCATGAGAATTTTAGATCAAAACATGTGATGCATGCAAGAATGCTATGAATGTCAAGATGAACACCAAGAATACTATGAAGATCATGATGAACATCAAGAACATATTTTTGAAAAATTTTTAATGCAAAGAAAACATGCAAGACACCAAACTTAGAATTCTTTAATGCTTAGACATTAAGAATTCAAGAATGCATATGAAAAACAACATACAACACAAAACAAAAAATCATCAAGATCAAACAAGAAGACTCACCAAGAACAACTTGAAGATCATGAAGAACACTATGAATGCATGAAATTTTCAAAAAATGCAAGATGCATATGCAAGTGACACCAAACTTATAACATGACTCAAGACTCAAACAAGAACAAAAAATATTTTTGATTTTTTATGATTTTATGATTTTTTTGGTTTTTTCGAAAATTATTTAGTAAAAGAAAAATAAGGATTCTAAAATTTTTAATATGAATTCCAGGAATCTTGCATTCTTAGTCTAAAGCTTCAGTCCAGGAATTAGACATGGCTCACTAGCCAGCCAAGCTTTCAATGAAAGCTCCGGTCCAAAACAATAGACATGGCCAATGGCCAGCCAAGTTTTAGCATGTAAATCAGGAACAGCAGCAGGTGGATTAACAACAACTAGCTTGCTCTTGATAACAAATTGCTGCCTCAGTCCAAATAAATTTAGACATGGCTTTATAGCCAGCCAGGCTTCGCATGCTTCGTGAAACACTAGAATTCATTCTTAAAAATTCTGAAGAAAAATATATTTTTGAAAACAATTTTTTTTTTCAAAAACAGGTGAGAAAATTTTGAAATATTTTTGAAAAATTTTTGAAAAGAAAACAAAAAGAAGATTACCTAATCTGACCAACAAGATGAACCGTTAGTTGTCCAAACTCGAACAATCCCTGGCAACGGCGCCAAAAACTTGGTATGCGAAATTGCTACTCGGGTTGTGAATTGTTGTTCGAAATTGATTCCCTGGCAATGGCACCAAAAACGGATGCACAGGACCATGGTCTAAACATATCTTCACAACTTCGCATAACTAACCAGCAAGTGCACTGGGTCGTCCAAGTAATACCTTACGTGAGTAAGGGTCGAATCCCACGGAGATTGTCGGTATAAAGCAAGCTATGGTCACCTTGTAAATCTCAGTCAGGCGGATATAAAACAGTAATGGATTTTTGAAAATAAATAATAGAATAGGGATAGAGGTACTTATGTAAATCATTGGTAGGAATTTTAGATAAGCGAATGGAGATGCTTTTCGTTCCTCTGAACCTCTGCTTTCCTGCTATCTTCATCCAATCAGTCTTGCTCCTTTCCATGGCTGGCTTTATGTGATACATCACCATTGTCAACGGCTACTTTCGGTCATCTCTCGGGAAAATGATCCAATGCTCTGTCACGGCACGGCTAATCGTCTGGAGGCATCACCCTTGTCAATGGCTTCATCTTATCCTCTCAGTGAAAATGATCAACGCACCCTGTCATGGCACGGCTATTCATCTGTCGGTTCTCGATCATACTGGAATAGGATTTACTATTCTTTTGCGTCTGTCACTACGCCCGGCAATCGCGAGTTTGAAGCTCGTCACAGTCATTCAATCATTGAATCCTACTCGGAATACCACAGACAAGGTTTAGACCTTCCGGATTCTCTTGAATGCCGCCATCATTCTAGCTTACGCCACGAAGATTCTGGTTAGGAGATCTAAGAGATACTCATTCAGTCTAAGGTAGAACGGAAGTGGTTGTCAGGCACGCGTTCATAGGGAATGATGATGATTGTCACGTTCATCACATTCAGATTGAAGTACGAATGAATATCTTAGAAGCGAAACAAGATGAATTGAATAGAAAACAGTAGTACTTTGCATTAATCTTTGAGGAACAGCAGAGCTCCACACCTTAATCTATGGAGTGTAGAAACTCTACCGTTAAAAATACATAAGTGAAGGTCCAGGCGTCCAAAGATGGTCAAAAAGACGTCTAATACAATAGTAAAAGGTCCTATTTATAATAAACTAACTACTAGGTTTACATGAGTAAGTAATTGATGCATAAATTCACTTCCGGGGCCCACTTGGTGTGTGCTTGGGCTGAGCTTGAGTGTTTCATGTGTAGAGGTCCTTCTTGGAGTTGAACGCCAGTTTTTGTGCCAGTTTGGGCGTTCAACTCTGGTTTTGGATCCTTTTCTGGCGCTGGACGCCAGATTTGGGCAGAAAGCTGGTGTTGAACGCCAGTTTACGTCATCTATTCTTGGCCAAAGTATAGACTATTATATATTTCTGGAAAGCCCTGGATGTCTACTTTCCAACGCAATTGGAAGGGCGCCATTTCGAGTTCTTTATCTCCAGAAAATCCATTTTGAGTGCAGGGAGGTCAGAATCCAACAGCATCAGCAGTCCTTCTTCAACCTCTGAATCTGATTTTTGCTCAAGTCCCTCAATTTCAGCCAGAAAATACCTGAAATTACAGAAAAACACACAAACTCATAGTAAAGTCCAGAAATGTGAATTTAACATAAAAACTAATGAAAACATCCCTAAAAGTAACTAGATTCTACTGAAAACATACTAAAAACAATGCCAAAAAGCGTATAAATTATCCGCTCATCAAGGACCAGACTGGAGCCAGCCATTTAAAATTATGTGTGATGCTTCCAACCATGCAGTAGGAGCGGCGCTGGCTCAGCATGAAGGTAATGATCCTTTTGTAATTGCTTATGCATCTAAGACTTTAGATGCTGCTCAATCTAACTATACTACTACTGAAAAAGAGCTTCTTGCTATTGTTTTTGCTCTGGATAAATTCCGAGCCTATTTACTTGGTACTAAGGTAGTAGTATACTCAGACCATGCAGCTCTAAAATATCTATTAGCTAAAAAGGAGTCCAAACCAAGACTAATACGTTGGATACTGCTGCTGCAAGAATTTAATTTAGAAATCAAGGATAGAAGTGGTAACCAGAATCTAGTAGAAGACCACTTGAGTCACCTTGAGTACATTAAGGATGATTCCACTCCTATAAGTGATAATTTCCCATTTGATAGTTTACATGCAGTATCTGAGATAGTTCCTTGGTATACACCTATAGCTAATTATCTAGTTAGCCACACTTTTCCTCCAAATTTCACTAAGCATCAAAGAGACAAGCTGAAAAGCGAGTCTAAATATTTTATATGAGACGATCCATATTTATGGAGGTGTGGTGCTGACCAGGTAATTAGATTGTGTGTACCTCAATCAGAATTCCAGTCCATTTTAGAAGCCTGCTACTCATCTGAGAGTGGAGGACATTTTGGCCCTCAAAGAACAGCTAGAAAAATTCTAGACTGTGGATTCTGGTGGCCTACTCTTTTTAAAGACGCTACTGAATTTTGTAAATCTTGTTCCCCATGCCAAAGGTTTGGTAATATATCCAAGAGGGATGAGATGCCTCAACAGATTATGCTTTTCTGTGAAATTTTTTATGTTTGGGGCATTGACTTCATGGGTCCATTTCCAAATTCTAATGGCTACTTTTATATACTGTTAGCTGTAGATTATGTTTCTAAATGGGTGAAAGCAATTCCTACCCGTACTGATGATGCTAACACTGTTGTTTCCTTTGTTAGAAACCATATTATTTGTCTTTTTGGATCTCCACGAGCAATCGTGAGTGATCAAGGCACTCACTTTTGTAACA
>NC_029787.2:81656879-81659597 GCF_000816755.2 Arachis ipaensis
TATTTTCACATACTAAAAAAAAAAAAAAAAAAAAAAAACACGCACACGACGCGTAAGCGTCGCTGACGCATCCGCGTCATATGTGCGTTCTGAAGAAAAGAAGATTGAACAGAAAGTCACGCGAAAGCGTAGCTGGAGGCGTGCCTTAGGCACAATCATGCCCACGCGACCGCGTCATTTTGGAAATGAGCCACCCACGCGTCCGCGTCACCCACGTGAACGCGTGCCCCTAAAAATCAACGTAAAAGAGGTGTATGGCAGCAAGTTATGATGGAACTGGGCTGAAATGATGCTGGAAGCACCAGCCCCATCACGCGACAGCGTGCCCCACGCGGCCGCATCGTCCTCAAAACATGGCCATTCACGCGATCGCGTCGACCATGCGATCGCGTCACCCTAAAATTTGGCAAAATGGGTTTTAAACAGAGAGTTGCACGAATGCATGGCTGCCCTCGCGCCATTCGCATAAATAAAGTCACGCGTCCGCGTCACATGACAAAAAAATCACACACCACGCGACCACGTAACGCACGCATCTGCGTCACATGCGGCGCACAGAATTTCCACATCAGCCAAAATATCTTATCTTTTCTTCCCCAAATCCTAATTTTTCTTTTCCCTTATTATTTCTTTCTTCCCCCTTCTTCCTTCTCTACTCATTCTCACTTTTTACTTTCTCCTCCCTTATTTTCATCATCCATTATCAAGGTTCTTTTCTTTCTTTCTTTACTTTTTACTTTTCCTTTATTATTTTTATTTATATTTTCTTTTTCTTTTTACTTTCATTATCTATATTTTCTTTTTCTTTCTTTTCCTTTTTATTCCTTTAATTGTTGTTAGCAATTTAACTAGCTGATTATTTTCTTTTATAATTTTTGCTTGTGAGTTATTGTGGAATTGTTTGACAATTATATATTACTTTTCATATGGGATTGCTTGCATGTTCTACTTTATATTTTCAATAACATATTCACCATGCATGCCAAGTGTTTGTGAAAAAGCCCGTATGGCACTGTGCATTATTTTAAATTATTCTATTCTACTACTTTAATGCCTGTTTTTCACAAAACCCCTTTTATATTTTATTAATTAATTATAATTGTCAATACAAACATATTATTAGTTTGAAAGCCTTGGTAATCTAACTTGGACATTGAATGCTTGATCTATGCTACTCATGCCTTTGCCAGCATGCCAATAAACATCTTGTATTTAATTGATATCACATGCACTTGCTATATCACCTTTGTTGAATGACGTGGCGGAAATTGGCGAGTCAAGAATTGTTATAAGATATGCGTTGCAAGTATAGTTCTTAACCAACCAGAAATCCGCTTATCAATTTAGAAGGGTGTCACAAAATTTAAAATTAAAATACTGGGAGTATGAATCCCAGGTCGTCTCCCAACGAGTTACAGAAAGGTGTGCTATTTTATTAATCAGATGTTTTCAAAATGGTTTGAATTGAATAACAGGAAATTAAATTAGATAATTTATGTAAATTAAATAAAAGCCTTGACTGGGAGTAGATTAGCTGGAAGCCCTATTCTTGTTGGAGTACTCTCAAGATTAATTGACAATTGAAGGTTGTCCTATTTATTTATCCCTTACTAGGTAAGGGAAAGTCAAACAAGTTGGAATGCTACTTCTATTCACAAGTTCCAACCCACTCAATTAAAAGGGATTGGTGTCAGTGACTAGAGGGCAATCCAACAATAAACCAAATTACAATTTTTCTTTTTGAGCATTCCAACTCAAGGGTTCCTTTCAATCAACTCCCCATCAAGTTAGGGAACTACTCGCTCATTGTGAATGTAGAATTCATAACATAGGAAAGGGAATTAAAGAAATACATGATAAATAGAAATCAAAGAAATCAATTAAAAATGAAAGTAATTCTTGTATTAATAAATTCTAAAATAATCCAATAGTAAAATTGAGTAAATTAAAGGACATGGAAGAGTAGAGCCAAGTAAAGAAAACGAACTAGAATGACGAAGTCTTGATGAGGTAATAACTCTTCTCAATATCCCAATGCAAAGAGCAATAGAAATAAAATCCTAAGAACTATGAATGTGTAGAGAGAAAACCTAGAGGAGGAGTAAAACTAGATCTAAAAACTAAATTTTTTGTAGAATGAATGTTGTTGTTGGTTTCTGCATGTTCTCTGGCTCTAGTCTGCTTTTCTGGGCCGAAAAATAGGTCAAAACAGGGCCCAAAATCGCCCCCAGCGAATTCTGCAGATTATGCAGATCGCGCACGTCACGTGATCGCGTCATTCATGCGACCACGTCATTCGGCGTTTTGCCCTGCCACGCGAGCGCGTCGTCTACGCCTCCGCGTCACTTGTGCTATTCCAATCCGCGCGGTTGCGTGAGCCATGCGGCCGCGTCACTGCGATTTCCTCTCTTTTGCGCGGTCGCGTGAGCCATGCGGCCGCGTCACTTCTCGCTGGTCATCTCCTCAATTTCTTGTATTCCTTCCATTTTTGCAAGCTTCCTTTCCAATCTCCAATTCATACATGCCCTATAGAGCCTGAAACACTTAACACACAGATCACGGCATCGAATGGAATAAAGTAGAATTAAAATACATAATTAAAAGTCTCTAGGAAGCAAGTTTTCAATCATGTAATAATTTTAGGAAGGAAATATAAATGCATGATAATCATATGAATAAGTGGGTAAGGATCATGATAAAACCACACAATTAAACACA
>NC_029787.2:81659821-81677601 GCF_000816755.2 Arachis ipaensis
TGTAAAACTCATGCAATGCAATGCAACCTATATATGTGAATGCAACTATATGATTCTTGTCCACTTGATCAATAGTAAATAAGCTCTTCAAAATAATTACAAATCAAATTCCACTAATTCAATTCTTATACAGTAAGAACAGATAAAAATGCAAGAAGGTAGCTCATGAAAGCAGGGAACATAGAATTTTAAGCATTGAACCCTCACTGATGATATATGTACGCTCTAATCTCTCTAGTGTATAGGGCAATCACTCTATCCTTCTCTAATCATGCTCTCTAATTTTTGTTCTTCTCCTAACCAATCAACAACATTTAATATACCAATGCAAACATCATGAGGTCTTTTCAAGGTTGTAATGGGGCCAAGGTAATGGTAAGGATACATATGTGGCTAAGTAAGCTTATAGACTGAATCTTTAATTAACCCAAGTTTTAACATAACCTATATGTTCTATATAACTTTAGAATTCATACCTAGCTACCCAGAATTTTCCTTTCACATTCCATACTCGTGTATCAACTTTTTATTTTAATTTTATCATACATGCATTGATCTTTGAATTCTTAACTTAGCATTTGGGTAATTTTGTCCCCTTATTTATTTATTGAATATTTTTGGTTTTTCTTTTTTTTTTTTTACATAAACATAAAAATAAACATAGCTTATCAATGCACATAGATTTTTAATTCTTATAGTTTCACATGAGCAGGTATCCAAATTCCCATTGTATTATCATGACACATTCCCTTATTATCTTTTGTTCCCACAATTTCCCATACTTAATCAGCACACACAATTCTATCTTAAGCTAACCAAAGATTCAATTTGGGATATATAATTGTTTTTCCGCTTAAGGCTAGTAATGTGGTAAAATATAGAACAAATGGGATTTAAAGGCTCAAAGTGGCTAACAAAGGTAATTGAAAGGGTAGTTTAATTTGGATAAGTGAGTTTAAACAAATAATGGCCTCAATCATATGCAAGCATACAAATATAATAAACATTGGACATATAGGATGAAACAAAATATAGATTACAACCATAGAGAAGTAAACACACAAGAATAAAATAATTATGGTTAAATAATGTAACCATGCATAAAGGCTCAAATCTCACAGGTTGTGTGTTCTTTAGCTTAAAAATCATGTTCCAAATACAACTTCAAGCAAATTTAACATAAAATTTTTAATTAAAGTTAGTGAAATTTTGTTCCAAAAATAGGGTCTTAAAGGAAAACTTGTTGTCTTTTCAATCAAGTAGAATATGCATGCAACTAACCTATTACTATGAAATTTATCCTATTCTACAAAAGAAAAACTAACTAAATATCCTAATTTATTGGTGTTTAGGGAAGAGAAATTACCTCCGGAAGTCAGGTACTGACCGACCTCCCCACACTTAAGGCTTTGCACCGTCCTCGGTGCCATCTGTCAGGAACAAAAGGTGGGCTGGTAGCAGTATCTCCACAATCGGGACCATCATGGCTTCCTATGCTGGAAAAGAAAGTGGAGTCCGGGGTGTCTGAGTCCTTGAATTTTCCCATAATCAGCTCCTTGAGATATGTGAATCAGCGCTTGTTACGGCGCTCTCTCATCTTAGCTTTGTGTTCCTGTCGATCCAACCTCTCGAGTATCTGATGGAGCAGTTGGTCTGTTGTAGGTGCTTGTGGTGTTGAAGAAGGAATATTTTCAACCGGTTCAGTAGGATGGCTTGTGGCGGCTGGTGGAGGTCTGATGTATTTCCCGTTAGGGACATACTGATCATCCCGTGGGAGCATGGCTTTGGTGTCCCCAGCTCTGTAGGAAATTTCGGCTGCTGAGACAAGATCTGAGACTAAGACGGGAAAAGGTAAGTTGTCCGCAATTTGCACGTGTCCCATGGCATTCCGGATGTGTCATGGTAGGTTCAGAGGTTGGTCTGTAAGGATGCACCATAGTAGAACGGCCATGTCCGCAGTGAAAGAGGACTCGTGAGTGCTCGGAAAGACGTAATGGGACATGATCTGTTCCCATACGCGAGCCTCCAAGGTAAGTGCTGAAGCCGATATTCCCTTAGGGCGGGTACGATGGTATCCGTAGATCCAACGGCTGCCAGGTAGTGCAATAACTCTGAGAACGGCGTCCCAGTCAAATTGGTACATCTGGCGCTTGAGTGCGGCTTCTTGAAAGGCGTCCAATCCTTCTGGAACAGGGGGAAGACCTAGAGCTTTTTGAATGGCCTCTTCTGTAATGGGGACTTGCTTCTAACGGACAAAGACAGACTGCAGGGTTGGCAGGTGGAAGTTGGAGTAGAACTCGACTACCCAAGAAAGATTGACCTGCCTTGGCTGTCTCTGTAGGAAACCCCATTGTCTTTGTGCAATTTGCGGCTCAACAAAGGTAGCAATATGGTTTGGGAGGAGAAGAAGGTATTCGTTGTTGTAATTCCTTTCTGCCAGGATGGGGAACATCTGCTCACAGTAGCGATTGGAAAATCGCGCAGTGTCCTTTGCTGGGAAGGCTTTTTCTTTATCATCAACCTTTATAATCCTCTTAGTTCTTTTTGTTGAGGGTTTAACCGCAGTTGAAGAGGGCTCTGCCACTAATGCTCTTTTTGTTCCTCTTCTTACTGGTGGTTTGGGAGTAGCTTTCTCTTTTCCTTTCTTGGTGGCCATTCTGAAAAGGGAAAAAAAGAAAGTAACGTAAATTCAAAGAGAAAGAGCAAGGAAGAGGGTTGTATAAGTGATAAACAAAGCACGGTAAAGAGGATGTTGTTAACACATGGTCATGACTACATGTGAAAAGTTCATCAATGGAAATATAGCAAGTGCATTAGAGGATAATTAAATGCAAGGGGTTTATTGGCATGCAGGCAAAGGCATGAGTAGCATAGATCAAGCATTTAATTAGTTGAATGTGTTATCACTCGTAACAAACTAGCCATTACGTTTGTATTGAAAATTAAATTCAATTAATACAATAGTAAAGGGGATTTGTGAAAAGCAAGCATTGAATAGTAGAATAGAATAATGTAGAAAAATGCATGATGCCATATGGGCTTTTTCACAAACACAAAGCATGCATGGTAAATAAGGTATAAAAAGTATTAAAGTGAACATGCAAGCAACCCTTTAAAAAGGTATCTAATTGCCAAACAATTTTACAACAATCCACAAGCATATAATGAGGAATAATGACTTAAATAAATTTCCAACACCAAGTAAAAAGGAAAAAGAAAGAAAAAGAAAATATGGATAATGAAAGTAAAAAGAAAAGAAAAGAAGATAACATATAAAAATAAGGAGAATAATAGAAAAGTAAGGGGGAAAGAAGAAAAGAAAACTTTGTTAATGGGGGTGAGAGAGAGAGAGAGTAGAAAGTGATAAAGAAGGAAGAAGGAAGAAGGAAGAAGTAAGGAGGGAAAAAAGAAAATAGGATTTGAGGAAAAGAAAGATAAGATAATTGGCAAATCAGGGAAGCTGTGCGACGCAAGCGACGCGGTCGCGTGGGCACGCGGTCGTGCGACTTGCACTTATACTAATTGACGCGGTCGCGTCGGTCATGCGGTCGCGTGACCCGTTTTATGCTACTGGCGCGAGGGCAGCCTCGCACTTGCACAACTCTCTGTTCAAACTCTTATTGCGCCAAATGTTGGGTGACGCGATCGCGTGGGGCATGCGATCGCGTGAGTGGCCATTAGAAGGATATGACGCGGACGCGTGAGCCATGCGTCCGTGTGGGAAGAATTGTGCGTTCAGCGCCAATCCAGCACCACTCTAGCACAACTCTCGGTCGTGCACCCTTTTCACGTCGAATTCCAGGGCACGCGGCCGCGTGAGTGACACGGTCGCGTGGGAGGCCAATGTTTCCGCCCGACGCGAACGCGTCAACGACGCGGTCGCGTGGGACGATTTGTGCCACGGGCACGCCTCCAGCCACTCTTTCGCGTGACTCTCTGTTCGTTTTATTATTTTCTCCAATCACCTGCGACGCAAACGCGTCAATGATGCGGTCGCGTCGCGTGAATTTTTTTTTTTTTTAAATAAAAGTATGTAAATGCAGATGCACGAAATGTACTAAGAAAGAGAAGAGTTATTGAATAGGAAAACTAAGAATAAAGAAAAGAACGATCATACCATGGTGGGTTGTCTCCCACCTAGCACTTTGCTTTAACGTCCTTAAGTTGGACGCTCCACTAGCTCAGTCTTCGGCTATGTGGGGATCTTTCAAGAGGAAGATCTCGAGCTCCTTGTTTTTCTTCATCCTCTTTCCATGGTACAGCTTTAAACGTTGTCCATTAACTTTGATAAGTTCAGAGCTTGAAGGATGACTTAGGTGAAAAACTTCGTACGGTTCGGCCTTCTCTACTTTGTATGGACCTTCCCATCTTAATCTCAACTTGCCTAGCATGAGCCTCAGTTGAGATTTGTAAAGGAGGACAAGATCCCCAAGTTGGAACTCTTTTCTCTTGATGTGCTGATCATGTACAGCCTTCATCTTCTCCTTGTATAGTCTTGAGTTCTCATAAGCTTCTAGGCGAAGGCTTTCCAGTTCTTGCAGTTGCAACTTCCTTTCAGTTCTGGCTTTCTCAATTCCCATGTTGCACTCCTTTACTGTCCAAAAGGCTTTGTGCTCTACTTCAACAGGGAGATGACAAGCTTTTCCATAAACTAAGCGGAAAGGACTCATCCCAATGGGTGTTTTGTATGCTGTTCTGTATGCCCAGAGTGCATCTTGTAGCCTGATGCTCCAGTCTCTTCTATGAGGTTTGACTATCTTCTGCAAGATACGCTTTATCTTTCTGTTTGACACCTCGGCTTGCCCATTAGTCTGAGGATGGTAGGCTATTGCAACCTTATGAATTATCCCATGCTTCTTCATTAATCATGTTAGTCTCCTGTTACAAAAATAGGTGCCTTGATCGCTCACGATTGCTCGTGGTGATCCAAAGCGGCAAATAATGTGGTTTCTCACAAAGGAAACAACAGTGTTAGCATCATCAGTGCGGGTAGGAATTGCTTCCACCCATTTGAAAACGTAATCCACAGCTAACAATATATAAAAATAACCATTAGAATTTGGAAATGGACCCATGAAGTCAATGCCCCAAACATAAAAAATTTCACAGAAAAGCATAATTTGTTGAGGCATCTCATCCCTCTTGGATATATTACCAAATTTTTGGCATGGGAAACAAGATCTACAAAATTCAGCAGCGTCTCTAAAAAGAGTAGGCCACCAGAATCCACAGTCCAAGATTTTTCTAGCTGTTCTTTGAGGGCCAAAATGTCCTCCACTCTCAGATGAGTGACAGGCCTCTAAGATGGACCGGAATTCTGATTGAGGCACACATCGTCTAATTACCTGGTCAGCGCCACATCTCCATAAATATGGGTCATCCCATATATAATATTTAGACTCGCTTTTCAGCTTGTCTCTTTGATGCTTAGAAAAGTTTGGAGGAAAGGTGCGGCTAACTAGATAATTAGCTACAGGTGCATACCAAGGGACTACCTCAGATACTGCTTGCAGGTTATCAAATGGAAAATTATCAGCTATAGGAGTGGGGTCATCTGTAATGTGCTCAAGGCGACTTAAGTGGTCTGCCACTAAATTCTGGTTACCACTCCTATCCTTAATTTCCAAATCAAATTCTTGTAATAGCAGTATCCAACGTATAAGCCTCGGTTTGGACTCCTTTTTAGCTAATAGATACTTTAGAGCTACGTGGTCTGAGTACACTACTACCTTCGTACCAAGTAAAGAGGATCGGAATTTATCCAGACCAAAAATAATAGCAAGAAGCTCTTTCTCAGTAGTAGTGTAATTGGACTGAGCGGCACCTAAAGTTTTAGACGCATAAGCAATAACAAAGGGGTCCTTACCTTCACGCTGAGCCAGTGCTGCTTTTACTGCATGGTTGGAGGCGTCGCACATTATTTCAAATGGCTAGCTCCAGTCTGGTCCTCTGACAATTGGAGCTTGAGTCAGGGTGGTCTTCAGCTTATCAAACGCTTGTTTGCAATCCTCACTGAACTCGAACTCAATATCCTTCTACAGTAGTCTGGATAAGGAAAGTGCTACCTTACTGAAGTCCTTAATGAATCTCCTGTAAAAACCTGCATGGCCAAGGAATGAACGGACTTCCCTCACAGAGGAGGGGTAAGGTAAACTAGAAATAACACCCACCTTTGCTGGATCTACAGAAATGCCAGTATTAGACACAACATGTCCTAGTACAATACCTTGTTTTACCATAAAGTGACATTTTTCAAAATTTAATACAAGGTTTGTACTGACACATCTATCTAAAACTCTAGATAATCCATCTAAGCAAAGGCTAAAGGAATCGCCATATACACTAAAATCATCCATAAAAACTTCCATACAGTCCTCAATAAGATCAGAGAAAAGACTCATCATGCACCTTTGGAAGGTAGCTGGTGCATTGCACAAGCCGAAGGGCATTCTCTTGTAAGCATAAGTCCCAAAAGGACATGTAAAAGTGTTCTTTTTCCTGATCCTCAGGAGCTATATGAATCTAGAAATAACCTGTGTAACCATCTAAAAAATAATAATGTGATTTACCTGACAGGCGGTCCAGCATTTGATCAATGAATGGAAGAGGATAGTGATCCTTACGAGTGGCCTGGTTGAGGCATCTGTAGTCAATGCAGACCCTCCAGGCGTTCTGAACTCTGGTTTCCATGAGATTTCCATGCTCATTCTTCACTGTAGTGATTCCAGACTTCTTGGGCACCACTTGTACTGGGCTTACCCATTCACTGTTTGAAATGGGGCAGATGATATCTGCCTCCAGTAGTTTGGTCACTTCCTTCTTGACAACCTCTAAGATAGTGGGGTTCAATCTTCTTTGGGGTTGACGGACAGGTCTTGCTCCCTCTTCTAAAAATATCCTATGCTCACAGACTTAAGGGTTGATGCCTACTATGTCTGCCAAACTCCAACTAATTGCCTTGTTGTGCCTCCTCAGCACACTAAGTAACTGCTCTTCCTGTTGAGAAGTGAGTTCCCTTGTAATGATAACTGGAAACTTCTGCTCGCCTTCAAGGTAAGCATATTTGAGGTGTGGAGGAAGGGGTTTTAATTCTAACTTCTGATTATGGTCAGGCTCTGGGTTGTCTGGAGCTTGTAGCAATGGTAAAGCACTGTCATTGTCCTCTGAGAATGTCCCCACACTTGGACCTTGTCCTATGTACTTCTCTTCAAATTCCTCCTGGTGAACTTCAGCCACGGTTTCATCTATGATGTCACACTGGAGGATAGAATGATCCTCTGGAGGATGCTTCATAACTCCATTCAGATTGAAGATTACTACTCGGCCATCTATTTCAAAAGAGTATGTTCCTGAAAAAGCATCTAATTTGAACTTCGAGGTCTTCAGGAATGGTCTTCCGAGTAGGATTGATGATGGCTTCTCTGAGTCATTTTGGGGCATCTCCAAGATATAAAAATCAATGGGAAATGTAAGCCCCTTAATGCCCACTAATACATCTTCAACAACTCCAGCCACTGTAATAATGGTTTTATCTGCTAACATAAAACGAGCTGCCGACCTTTTTAAGGGAGGGAGCCTCAAAATATCATATATAGACAAAGGCATTATACTCACACATACTCCTAAATCACACATGCAGTCAGAAAATTCTACACCACCAATAGTACAATTAACCATACATGGACCTGGGTCACTACACTTTTCAGGTAAACCTCCCATTAAAGCAGATATGGAACTACCTAAAGGAATAGTTTCTAATTCATTAATTTTGTCTTTATGTATACATAAATCTTTTAGAAACTTTGCATATTTAGGTACCTGTTGAATAACATCAAAAAGAGGAACAGTTACCTCAACTTTTTTAAATATCTCTACCATTTTGGGATCAGGTACCAACTGCTTCCTGGGCTTCCTTGCAAGTTGTGGAAATGGAATGGGAGTGGTGTCTTCTGTAGTGTCTGCGCCTTTGGTGCTTCCTCCTGTGGTTGAACTTCTTCTTTTTCAGCCATGTCCTGTATGTCCTCTTCCTCTTCAACATCTTCTATTTCTACTACCTCTTCAGCTGAGGCGTGTTCTGGTGGGCTTGGCTCCTCCTGATTCCTCTCCTACAGTGTGGTTCTGGACCTTAGGTTGATGGCATTAATGCCACCCTTTGGATTGGGTAATGGTTGAGAGGGGATTCCACTGGAGCTCAAAGGCTGGTTATTAGAGTTATTCACTGATACAATCTGTGAGACAAGAGCTTGCAAAGTAGAGTTCAGACCATTTAGTGTAGCATAAAGGTTATTTTCCATGGTCTGTTGTCTCCGATCAATAGATTGTAGTAAGTCATCATTAGAAGATGAAGAAGGATAAGTAATTTGAGAGGTCTGCTGTTGGGTATTCTGTGGTCCTTGGGATTGCCTCAGGTGAGGTGCTCTATAAGGCTGGTTCTGGTTCTGCTGCCTATTGTTGTTATTATTCCACCTCTGATTTCTATGATTGTCTCTGCCTCCTCTATTGTTGTTGTCCCTCCAATTCTGGTTAGAATTGTCCTGCCATCCATGGCTGTAATTGCCACCCTGATTGTACCCTTAGTTAGGACGGTTATAGAAGTTATGAGTGGCTACCACGGTGTTGTCTTCCTGCTGGAGCTGCGGACATTCATCAGTATAATGGCTATAATCAGCATAAACTCCGCAAACTCTCTGTGGAACTAACTGTTGGCTTTGCTGTGGTGGAGAAGGTTGAGCTTGTTGAACTTGTTGTTGATTCAGTTGCATCTGCTTTAGAAAGTTGGTCATTTCACAGATACTCTGAGTTAGAGCAGCAGTCTCTCTACTAGAGGATACTTCTGCAACGGCTTTTGAACGGCTTTGTTTCTGCCTGTGATTCCGAGTAGATTCAGCTAAGTCGCTTATCAATTGCCATGCCTCATCAGTGGTCTTGTACTTTTTCATAGACCCATTGCTAGCACTTTCCAATGTGGTCTTATCTTGGGGCCTCATGCCCTGTGTGACGTAACCGAGTAACACTATCTTGTCAATCATATGGTGGGGGCATGCTTTCAGAAGATTATTGAAGTGCTCCCAGTATTCATAGAGAGTCTCGGATTCGTCCTGAACAATCATGGAAATGTCTTTCCTCAGTTTATCAGTAACTTCAGCTGGAAAGAACTTTTCCAAAAATTCTCTTCTAAGTGTATCCCAGTCGGATACAGTTGTTGCGGGTTGAGTGTAGTACCACTCTCTTTTATTTCAAAGTCTGTAGCCACCGTTGGGTGATGCGCTTGAAACGGTTGCATTGTAAATCAGGGGCTCCAGCCTCCTGGATAGTAACTCTCCTAGGTGCTGCCATGTCACCTACACGTAAATCAACCGAATCAGTAGAACGGGGGCTGGTTTCTTCCTCAAATGACGTTTCAGATCCGCCCTCAGAGAGGACTAACCGACGCCGAGCTTGCCTTATTCGTGAAATAGTTCTTTCAATCTCATGATTGAATACTGGCAAGCTTGGATCAGGAAGTGAACGCGTCATCTAACGAAAGAAACATGCAGCTCATAGTAGCAAAATAAAATAAAATGCAAATAAATAAATTCCAATCAATAACTTAGCACTCTATTGCAACTCCCCGGCAACGACACCAAAAATTGACGTGGCAGAAATTGGCGAGTCAAGAATTGTTATAAGATATGTGTTGCAAGTATAGTTCTTAACCAACCAGAAATCCGCTTATCAATTTAGAAGGGTGTCACAAAATTTAAAATTAAAATACTGAGAGTATGAATCCCAGGTCGTCTCCCAACGAGTTGCAGAAAGGTGTGCTATTTTATTAATCAGATGTTTTCAAAATGGTTTGAATTGAATAACAGGAAATTAAATTAGATAATTTATGTAAAATAAATAAAAGCCTTGACTGGGAGTAGATTAGCTGGAAGCCCTATTCTTGTTGGAGTACTCTCAAGATTAATTGACAATTGAAGGTTGTCCTGTTTAGTTATCCCTTACTAGGTAAGAGAAAGTCAAACAAGTTGGAATGCTACTTCTATTCACAAGTTCCAACCCACTCAATTAAAAGGGATTGGTGTCAGTGACTAGAGGGCAATCCAACAATAAACCAAATTACAATTTTTCTTTTTGAGCATTCCAACTCAAGGGTTCCTTTCAATCAACTCCCCATCAAGTTAGGGAACTACTCACTCATTGTGAATGTAGAATTCATAACATAGGAAAGGGAATTAAAGAAAGACATGATAAATAGAAATCAAAGAAATCAATTAAAAATGAAAGTAATTCTTGTATTAATAAATTCTAAAATAATCCAATAGTAAAATTGAGTAAATTAAAGGACATGGAAGAGTGGAGCCAAGTAAAGAAAATGAACTAGAATGACGAAGTCTTGATGAGGTAATAACTCTTCTCAATATCCCAATGCAAAGAGTAATAGAAATAAAATCCTAAGAACTATGAATGTGTAGAGAGAAAACCTAGAGGAGGAGTAAAACTAGATCTAAAAACTAAAATTTTTGTAGAATGAATGTTGTTGTTGGTTTCTGCATGTTCTCTGGCTCTAGTCTGCTTTTCTGGGCTGAAAACTAGGTCAAAACAGGGCCCAAAATCGCCCCCAGCGAATTCTGCAGATTATGCAGATCGCGCACGTCATGCGATCGCGTCATTCATGCGGCCGCGTCATTCGGCATTTTGCCCTGCCACGCGAGCGCGTCGTCCACGCCTCCACGTCACTTGTGCTATTCCAATCCGCGCGGTTGCGTGAGCCATGCGGCCGCGTCACTTCTCGCTGGTCATCTTCTCAATTTCTTGTGTTCCTTTCATTTTTGTAAGCTTTCTTTCCAATCTCCAATTCATTCATGCCCTATAGATCCTGAAACACTTAACACACAGATCACGTCATCGAATGGAATAAAGTAGAATTAAAATACATAATTAAAAGTCTCTAGGAAGTAAGTTTTCAATCATGTAATAATTTTAGGAAGGAAATATAAATGCATGCTAATCATATGAATAAGTGGGTAAAGATCATGATAAAACCACACAATTAAACACATTATAAGCCATAAAATAATGGTTTATCAATGAACTTTTCACATGTAGTCTAGACCATGTGTTAACGACATCTTTCTTTACCGTGCATTGATTATCACCCTTAATATTCGCTCTCTTGCTCAAACCCTTAGCTTTACTTTCTCTTCCCTTTTTCAGGATGGCCACCAAGAAAGGCAAAGAGAAAGCTACTCCCACACCACTAGCAAGGAAAGGAACAAAAAGAACATTAATGGCAGAACCATCTTCGACAGTGGTGAAACCATCAACAAAAAGAATCAAAAGGATCATCAAGGTCAATGAAAAAGAGAAAGCCTTCTCAGCAAAGGACACTGTGCAGTTTACTAACCACTACTGTGAACAGATGTTCCCCATCCTGGCAGCAAGGAACTATAACAATGAGCACCTTCTCATCCTCCCAACCCACATTGCAGACATTGTTGAGCCCCGTATTGAGTGAAGACAATGGGAATTCCTACGGAGATAGCCACGGCAGGTTAATCTATCATGGGTAGTAGAGTTCTACTCAAATTTTCACATGCCAACCATGCAGTCTGTCTATGTCCGTCAAAAGCAAGTCCCTATAACAGAAGAAGCCATTCAACGAGCTTTAGATCTTCCCCCTGCTCCAGAAGGATTGGACGCATTTCAAGAAGCCTCACTCAAGCGCCAGACATACCAATTTGACTGGGACGCCGTTCTCAGAGTTATCGCACAACCTGGCAGTAGATGGATCTACGGATACCATCGTTCCCGACCTAAGGGCATCTTGGCTTCAGCACTTACTTTGGAAGCTCGAGTATGGGCACAGATCATGTCCCATTACGTCTTTCCAAGCACTCACGAGTCCTCTTTTACTGCAGACATGGCTGTTTTACTCTGGTGTATCCTTACAGACCAGCACCTCAATTTACCAAGACACATTCGGCATGCTCTGAGACACGTACAGATTGCGGGCAACTTACCTTTCCCCACCTTAGTTTCAGATCTCGTCTCAGTAGCCGAAGTCTCCTACAGAGCTGGGGACACCAAGGCCATGATCCCACGAGATGATCAATACGTCCCTAACAGGAAGTATATCAGACCTCCGGCAGCAACTATCAACCGGAGCACAGAACCAGCAAAAGATATTCCTTCTTCTTCCATACCACAAGCACCTTCAACAAACCAACTACTCCACAAGATCCTTGAGAAGCTAGACCAGCTTGAACGAAAAGGAAAGCAAAGAGAGCGCCGTAACAAGCGCAGATTTACATACCTCAAGGAGCTACTTGTTGGTAACCAACCACCTAAAGATGACCCAGACACCCCGGACTCCACTTCATTTACCAGCACAAGGAGCCATGACGGCCCCGATGGTGGAGATGCTGCTACCAGCCCCCCTTTGTTCCTGACAGATGGCACCAAGGACGGTGCAAAGCTTTAAGTGTGGGATGGTCGGTCAGTACCTGACTTCCAAAGGTAATTTATTCTCCTTTAAACACCAATAATATAGGATATTTAGTTAATTTTTCTTTTGTTTAGGATAGGATAAATTGCATAGAAATAATTAGTTGCATGCATGTTCTACTTGATTGAAGAAAAAAATAATAAGTTTCTTTTTAAGACCCTATTTTTGAAAAATTTCAATAATTTAAAATAAATATTTTGTGTTAAATTTGTTTGAAGTTGTATTTGGAACATAGTTTAAAAAGCTAAGAACACACAACCCGTGAGATTTTGAGCCTAATTACATGGTTACACTATTTAACCATAAATATTTTATTCTTGTGTGTTTACTTCTTTATGATTGTAATCTTTATTTTGTTTCATCCTATATGTCCAATGTTTAATGTATTTATATGCATGCATATGATTGAGGCCATTAATTATTTAGCTCACTTATCCCAAATAAGCCTACCCTTTTAATCATCCTTGTCAACCACTTTGAGCCTTTTAATCACATTTGTTCTATATTTTACCACATTACTAGCCTTAAGCAGAAAAATAATTAAATATCCTAATTGAATATTTGGTTAGCTTAAGATAGAAATTGTGTGTTAATTAAGCATGGAAAAATTGTGAGAACATGGGTTAATAAAGGAATATGTTATGTTCTTACCTTAATAAAATAATGGAAATTTGGGTACCTACTCATGTGAAACTACGAAAAAAAAAAATTAAAAATCCATGTGCATTGATAAGCTATGTTTATTTTCATATTAAAAAAAAATTGTAATTAAGTAAATAAATAAGAGGACAAAATTACCCCAATTCTAAGTTAAGTTAAGTTCAAAGATCAATGAATATGTGATAAAAATTTAAGGAAAAGTTAATACATGAGTATATAATGCAAAAGTGAAAATTATGGATAGCTAGGCATGATTATAGAGTTATATAGAGTGTATGTATGCTAGATAAGTGCTTAGGTTAGTCAAATATTCAATTTATAGCTCACTTAGCCATATGTATACCCTTACCCTTACCTTAGCCATATTACAACCTTGAAAAAGACCTCATGATGTTGCGTTGGTACATTAAATATTGTTGATTGGTTAGGTAAAAAATAAAGTTTAGAAAGTATGATTAGAGAAGAGTAGAGTGATTACCCTATACACTTGAGAGACTAAAGTGCATATACACCATCAGTGAGGGTTCAGTGCTTGATTCTATGTTCCCTACTTTCATGAGCTGTCTTATTACAATGTTACCTATTTTTACTATATAATTTGAATTAGTGAAATCTAATTTATATTTGTCTTGAAAAGCGTGTTTCCTTTTTAACCAAGTAGACAAGAATCATATAGTTGCATCCATATATATAGGTTGCATTGCATTGCATGAGTTTTACATTTCCCTACTCATTTATTTTATCTCCTTAAACTAAGCATGAGGACATGCTAATGTTTAAGTGTGGGGAGGTTGATAAACCATTATTTTATGATTTATATTGTGTTTAATTGAATAATTTTATCAAGTCTTTACCCACTTATTCATATGATTAGCATGATATTACAATTCCTTCCCAAAATTATTCCATGGTTGAAAACTTGCTTCCTAGAGATCTTTTAATTATGTATTTTAACTCTCCTTTATCCCATTCGATGCCATGATCCGTGTGTTAAGTGTTTCAGGCTTCATAAGGCAAGAATGGCTTAGAGAATGGAGAGGAAGCTTGCAAAAATGGAAGGAACACAAGAAACCAAGGAGATAACCAGCGAACAATGACGCAAGCGCATGGCTCACGCGAGCGCGCGAAAAGAAGAAATTACAGCGACACGAACGCGTGCCAGACGCAAACGCGTGGATTGAAGTCTGCACGAATGATGTGGATGACGCGAACGCATGACAAGGAAAATCGCTGAATGACGCGAACGCGTGGATGACGCGTACGCGTGACCTGCACGATCTGCAAAAATAACAGAATACGCTGGGGGCAATTTCGGGCCGCGTTTTGACCTAGTTTTTGGCCCAGGAACACATACTAAAGCTAGGGAACATGCAGAAACTCAACACGCATACACACACATTCAGATACATGGAGATTAGGATTACTCTTAGTTTTAGATCTGAATCTAGATTAGCTTTACATTAGTAGTTTATGCTTTTGCTTTGGATTTTTGGATGCTGAAGAATCATTACCTCCGTGAAGACATCACTTTAGTTTGTTTCCTTATTCCTTTACTCCTATTAGTTGCTCATTGACCCTATTCAATTAAGTATGTTGCATTTTGAATTTATTAATATATAGAGTTACTTTTATTTTTAATTAAATTTAATTTTATATTTTACTCTATTTAACCAGTATTTTTAATTTTAATTTTTGTGACAACCCCTTTTAAATTGAGAAGGCGGATCTTAGTTGGTTAAGAACTGTACTTGCAACGCAATTCATTTATTAAATTTCTTAACTGGTCGATTTCCGCCACCATCAAAGACAATGAGGATAGAAATTTTAATTCTCACCGTTAGCCAAGGTTTCTTATATTGGTTGATTGACATTTCTCTTGTTGACTTTGATTCCTTAGCATTCTTTGTTTGAATCCTTACTTTTAGTTATATGCCACTATTGTTGTTATCTTTTATTTCATGCTTGTTAGTTAATTAATTGTTTGATTTATAATTTTTGTTGCTTTAATTTAGTTGTTAGTTGTTCATTGCCTTTAAATTCTAGTCACTTTACTTTTTCTGCACTCAACTAAAAAAATTTCCAAAAATTTCTAATCAATAATGTGCATCTTATTTCAATTCCTAGGAAAAATGACCCGGGATTCTACTCCCGGTAATTAATTTGATTGTTATGACATTCTTCTAAACTTTGACTTGGGGTCACTTGTCGGTTTAGGCTATACGTGTGGCATTGAGTTGAAAATCCTTTGAAAATTTCTAAGTCGGCATTGTAAATCATGTTGCTTGTATGCGAAGTTTGTATTCGTAGGTTTTGATGAATGACAAACCAACAAACGACATGAAAGACAAACCAACAAACAACTTGAATGAACAAGCATGTTGAAAGATCAACCAACATTCAACGTTGAGGAATGAAGAGTTGAAAGCAACACAACAACAACAAGAAACTCAAGTCCACAACATTTGAAGACAAGTATAGTGTCTTAGGACTTAGGTAACTTCTTGTTAAGAACCAATTGCTAAATCTCTCAACACACACTCACAAAATGTTTTGATGCACATCTTGCAATTCGATGCTAGCCAAATGGTTTAAAAACTTGTTTTCAAAGGTACAAAAGCATAGGAATTGACTCCAACAAGTTTGAGATCAATCCTAAGCATTTTGAAGTGATTTTAAGCCATTCTTTAAGGTTTGCATCGGTGCACACTCATCTTGCATCGATGCAAAGCATGCAACGACTTTTTGCATCGATGCAAAGATGTTTACATCGATGCAACCTAGCTGAAAATTCAAATTTCAGCTTCAAAGACACATTTGCATCGATGCAAAGTGTTATGCATCGATGCAAATAATTCAAAAACATAAAAAACGGCTAGTTTTAACAAAACGGCTCCATCCTATTAAACTCCCCAACGTTTCTAAGGTTTGGGGAGTCTATAAATAGATGGATTGAAGCCTTATTTCATATATGTGAGTATTTGCAAACTATCTTGTTCATATTCTTTCATTCTACACATTTTTAAGGTGTTATAATACACAATTTGAGAGAGCAATATCAATTGGTTCAATAGTGCTAAACTTGTAATCATACACTCTTTTAGAGAGTACTCATTTCATCTCAACAATTCTTTGAGAATTGTTTTCTTGTAACACTTTGTAAATTGGAGTGTGATCTCCAAGGTTGAGTCAAGAGTTATAAACACTATAGTCGGTGAGGATACCAAAGAAGTATACTAAGTACTCAAGGCAAATCTTAGAGAAGGAATCTCTAAGTGGAGTGGGTTAGTATACGAGTGGTGATCATATACCGTGAGGTGTTAGAAACTAAGGACTCGGATTGTAAAAGGTTTTGCGCGAGCACCTTGAAGCTTGGCAATAGTGGAACTTCTCAATAGCGATTGAGAAAGAAAGTGGACGTAGGACAAGGATTGTGCCGAACCACTCTAAATAGCGTTTGCATCTCTCCAAACTCATCTCTTCAATATTATTATCTTTTACCTTTGAGCAAATAAATTGTGATCGAAAAGTAGCTTCGTAAGTACTTAAGGAATAGCTTAAGTCCGATTGGTGAAAAGCTTGATCAATTTATTTGAGTTGGTGTCTATTGGAAAGTAAAAGCTCCTTATAAATGCTTAGCAATTGAGTTAAGCTCTTGGAAAAATACTAGTACAATAACACTTTTGTATATTGTCTTTAACTTTCGCAAAAAGATTCATTGTTGTTGCAATACTCAATTCACCCCCCCCCCTCTTGAGTAATTGTGCATAGGTTCTAGAGGCATTTATCCCACGTCAAGACTCACATGAAACTGCAACGACAACTTTCGCGCTCATAGCAACGGCGACTAAGTGATGAGTCTGTGGAAGAAGAAGAGAAGAACGTAACAGACTCAGAGAGAGAGAGAGAGAGAGGGGAATTTACCTAGAGAAAATGGACTCGGTAGGAGAAAGGTGGCGACAGACTCAACAGCAACAGTAACGGGATAAGCAGCGACAGCGACATGAGCTGTGAAGAGGTAGGCGGCGATGGGCTCAGCAACGACGATGACGGGAGCTATGAGATTTTTTGTGAAGAAACCGAGAAGAAGAAGACTCTGGGTGAGGATGGCTGGGTTTCTCTGGCATGGCTATAGAGTATGGACTGAAGTTATGAATCACTGAATCTGTGATGTGAGACAAATCTTAATTCCTAAAAAGTGTTTATTTGTATATATCCGGGGCGGGTACACCCTAAACCCAAGCCTACCCTGTCCCGAGCAAAATCTGTCCCGACTCGGGTCAGGTTATTACTTTCCCCAACCGGGTATGGATGGGTTGGGTACCCACGTATTCGGGTACTCCTGCCAAGTCTAACCATATTGATGCTCCATTTATTAAGGGTTTACTGCTAGCCAATGGATTGCTACACACATAAAGTGAGATTAGCTCCTATTAGTTGTTTAAGCGAACAAATGAGATGGCCACTCAATAAACTCAAATTGATTAAGATAAATACTAATTATTTTTAATATTTTAATATTAACAATCTTGAGAGTTTGATTTTAAATATAACTTTGTTAAATATTTATAATAATAATTACTATATATATTTTATTTAATTTTTTAATAAAATTTTTATATAATTTTATATA
>NC_029787.2:81678530-81678905 GCF_000816755.2 Arachis ipaensis
TATAACTTTTATAAATTAAAAACCCAAAAAATTGGTTTTTGAAGCTTCCTAAACGGAAGTTCATCAGGCTTCATCACCCAAGCTTTCGAAGTCCCCTTTATCCATTCTGTGGCATATAATTTGCATGTTTAAATCGAATGAGGCATTTAGTGTGAGCATCCATACTCATGGTTCTGAAAACTAAATCGGACCAGTCGGTTCAACCGGATTAATCGAAAACCAATCACTTAGCCGATCCGAATAAAGCGAGAAACCGCTTGACAAAAAATCGGTGAAAAATTGGTTGAATTGGCAGTTAATCAATGAACCGGTAGAACCGTCCAATTTTTTAACGAGTTTTTGGTTTGAATACTCCATCCAAATGGCGCGTTTTTA
>NC_029787.2:81680127-81685349 GCF_000816755.2 Arachis ipaensis
AACCCACTCCCACTCTCACCCCTTTCGGCGTCTCCTCCCTCAAACTGAAGAAAGCATGAGATTGAAAGAAGAGGAAGAACCCTAGCCTCCCACAGCCACCGCAGCCCCCAGAGCCCCGCATCGTTTGTCATTGCTGAACCCTTCTCTCCCTTCTCTCTCTCTATTGCACTCTTTGTCTCTCTGTCGCTGCTTCACTGCTCCTCGCCGTTGGTCATCGTCGCCGCATCTCCACTCCTCGTCGTGGGTCGTCGCTGCTTCTCCCTTCCTCCCCTGCGTCGTTTTTGCTTCTCCCCTCCTTGTCGTTTCTGCTTCTCCCTTCCTCGTCAACGTCGTTTCTGCTTCTCTGCTTCTCTTTTAGGTGTGATGTCTCGCAGTTTATCTCCATGTCTCTTTTACGTTTCTGCTTCTCTGAGTTTTGAGATATTAATTTTTAGAATTTTTATTTGATGATTCTGAAATTATTGATGATTCTGAATTTTTAGAATTTTGAGATATTATTGATGATTCTGAAATTTGATGAATTCTGTTGTTGATGAGTTATAAATTCAATTGTTTAATTTATTAATTTTGCTGAGATTGATTTTTAAATCTAATATGTTGTACTTGTTATTTTGGTGAATTGTTGTTTTGCTGTTATTGATTCAAAATAAAAACATTGCCACAATTCTACATTGAGTTGTTTATGCGGATTTGTTCTGATTTTGGATTAGTGACTCTGGTTGCTGATTGTCTGATTCTAAATTGTTGACGGTCCTATGGTGCATGCTTCATTGCATTATGCTAAATTGCTGAAATTTTCCTAATTTTGAGATGTTTATAGTTTAACTCTGCTGCATTTAAACCTCGATTAAATTCCAATTGAACCTCTTTGAACTATTGAACCAATCACCTTATCAGTTTATTGACCAGTTCAGTTCTCACAACCTTGTCCATACTACATACACACAAAAACTCAGTTCTCAAACCAATCACTCATCACTCAAAATATACCATGAAACTTAAAATACAAAATACAAATTATATACAAATACATAATAACTTATTTAATAACTAATTTTACTGCACACATCCTATTTTTCAATGCGAAAATAGGATGAAAAACAAAATTATTGAATTGCTTGTTTAAAACAAAGTAGCAGTTCATAAAATAACCATCCATTGCATTGTGTTCAGCGAGATCATTTTGTTTTCCGTCAGCTGGCTGTTTAAACTTATAATTTCCAAAACACCCTTGGCAGTAATCAAAAGAAACATGAGGAATAACCGAATAAGCGCGCCAAAAGTACAAAGCTCTTTCCTTAGGCTTCAACTCAATAAAGCAGACAAAACAGAGGGAATCGTCTATAAACTCACACATCCCGAAGGTACAAAGGCTCAATAAAATTAAATAGAAAACGGAAAAACCATATTAGTTAACTATAAGGATGGATAATTTGCTAGAAAAATTAGAAAGAACCACTGAAATTGTCAAAACTACATGTATGTCTCAAGATTTGAGGAAAAAATATATATAGAAGATCAATCCTCATCTTCAATGACCTTGGTGCCCAAACCTCTAAGCTCTTCCTTAGGGATTTCAACAACTGTGACAAGGGAGTAAAGCTCTTCCTTTGCATCCTCATCGTCGTTCCTCTTGCGGGAAATGCGCACCCGGATCCTTCTGGGTACACTCCGGATCCCCTGGCTCCACACAAACTTGTTCAGCTTCACATCCACTCTCACATCATTAGTCCCCATGGCCTTCTGAGCAAACTTCCTTATCTCCTTTATTGCTTTAGGAGCCTTCTTCTTGAAGGTGCTGTTTTGCATAATGACAACAATTAACTACTAAGTTATCATGAAATGTAATTACAGTATGAACGATTCAAATGTAAATAACAACAAACTTTATCATTAGGAAATTACTGACTTCATCAAGGGGGTTATCATTTCATATGTAATAATAAAAAAGTATGGATCATTAGGAAATCTAAGCCATTAGCAACAAACAAGAAATGCTTTTCATTTGTGCATAACGCACCACAACTAACTAGAGAAAGCAACCGAAAAAGAAGGAACTAATTATAACATTTTACAATAATTTGACATATGAGTAAACTGTAAACATTTGGTATTATTAATCAAAAGCGCTAATAAGCAGAAATGGTAGAAGCAAAGTTGTAAGAGTGAGTGAGCACCAGCCATGTAAGCGTTTGTGGAGGTTGACGGTGTACTCTCGAGTAACAACCTCTTCCTTCCTACCCTTGGTCTTTTCCACCATGTTTACTTACCTCCTGCACTGCACAAACACAAATATCTCGTCAACGGAATACATAAATAGAAATTGAATCTGAGATGGAGTGTGTGTGTGTGTGTGTGTGTGTGTGTGTGTGTGTGTGTGAGAGAGAGAGAGAGAGAGAGACCTTTTCGGATTTGCAAGGGTTTGAGGTTGGCGCAGTGATACAGATAGAGGACAGATATTAGAGGGAACACAAAGAGAGGGATGGTTCATGGTTGAATATAAAAACCCTAAAAGAGCCTATTGGGCTTTTATGTATTCATTTTTTCTGTTTGTTGGGTCGATGAGATAGGTCTGACCCGTGCATGGGCCATCATCTCAATTATGATTTCGTCTAAGGTTCGGTCCTGGCCAAAATATTCGTAAAACGTGAAAATACTTTTACAATTTGTGACAAATTTTAAAAACAAAACTATGTTTTGTTATGATAAGTACTAATGTGGATGCCATTTCCAATAAAATTCTATTTATCAAAGGATGACTCTATTAAATGTAGTTTGAAAATGTTTTATTATAAATAGAGGCTTAAGCCTCTAAATGGAAACACACTACAATCAATAACAAATACTATTCTCTCTCTCTCTCTTTACACAGCATCAATAATAGCAATGTTCTCTCTCTTATATTTTCTCTCTTTCTTTATTTTACAAGTATTTTAAATACTCCTCTCTCTTACTCTTGGTATATAATATTAGTAAATATATTAATCATTTCTTTTATATTGAGATAGTAATTGTGGTTAATATTGTTATCTAATTATATTTCTTTACTTTATGTTTGTTACATCTTCCTTATTTATTTATTTATTTATTTAGTTATTTTATAACACGTTATCAGCACGAAGCTCTAACGAAATTTTAGGAAGACTCTAGGTAACAAATTTTTGTTATGTCGAAACTCTTTCATCTTGAATATAATGCTTTTGATATATTTGGAAACAATTATTTACTATGGATACTAGATACTAAAATCCATCTTGATTCAATGGATCTTGAAGATACCATTAAGGTTGAAAATAATACATCCCACAAGGATAAAGCCAAAGTCATATTTTTCCTTCATCGTCATCTTGAAGTATGATTGAAAAATGAATATCCCACATTAAAAGATCCTGCAGATCTGTAGAAAGACCTTGAAGAAAGGTACAATCATGTGATACTTCCTCAAGCCCGATATGTTAGAGAAAATTTTCTCGGCCTTCCATGTCTCGAATGTGCTCCTGCAGCAGCAGTATCGAGAAAAAGAAATTAAAAATATTCTGAGTTAATTTCTTGCCTTCTTGTTGCTGAATGCAACAATGAGTTGTTTTTAAAGAATCATGAAGCGCGCCCAGCTGGCGCCACCCCATTTCCTGAAGTAAATGCGGCAAATTACCCTAAAAGAGGTAAATGGCAAGGTTTTAGTAACAAGAAAAATTATGGAAGGAAAAAGAAATTATGTTCACAAGAAAACATCTCACCAGAAGTGGGATAAAGAAAGAAATAATGGGCAAAGTAAATCAATTGAGGATAAATGCTTCTGTTGTGGTGAAAAGGGCCATTGGTCACATACCTGTCGTACCCCAAGGCACCTAGTTGATTTTTATCAAGCATCCTTAAAAAAAAAGGATGACAAAGGAAAGGAAACAAATTTTGTTTCAAATAATGAAAATTCCACCACTCATTATGATGTATCTAATTTCTTTGAAGATCTTGAAAGAAATATTGGCTATTTGATCAATGATGGAATAGTTTGATATATGTATATGTTTGTTAAGCATTCATGTGAATAATTTTTACTGTGCATATAATTTTTCTCATTTTATTATTATTATTATTATTATTGAAGAAAAATGGCAAGGACATATTCTGAAGATATTTGCCTTGCGGATAGTGCAAGTTCGCACACTATTCTTAAAAGTACTATATATTTTACCCATCTTGTGCCAAAAGAAGAGTATGTTAATACTATTATTGGCTCAGGCAATGTGATAGAAGGCTCCGGAAGAGCTATAATTTTTGTTTCCTGGAGGAACAAAATTTATAATAAATAATGCACTATTATCTACCAAGTCTTTGAGGAACTTGTTGAGTTTCAAAGATATTCGCCGAAATGGATATCATATTGAAACGATGAATGAGAAAAATCATGAGTATTTATGTATCACAACTCATGATTCAAATAAGAAAGTTGGAACAACCATGATGAGGAGAATTATTGAAAACTCTCATGGACATTCACTAAAGAACCAGAAGATTCTTAAATTTAGTGAATTTTGTTGTGCTGCATGTTCTCAGGGAAAGTTAATTTTAAGGCCATCACCAGTAAAGATTGGATTTGAGTCCCCTGAATTCCTAGAAAGGATTCAAGGTGATATATGTGGACCTATTCATCCACCATGTGGATCTTTTAGATATTTTATGGTCCTAATAGACGCATCTTCGAGATGGTCACATGTGTGCTTATTATCTTCTCGCAACCTGGCGTTTGCGAGATTACTGACTCAAATTATTCGATTAAAAACACAATTTCCAGAAAATCCAATCAAAACAATTCGTCTTGATAATGCTGGTGAATTTACTTCCCAAGCATTTGATGCTTATTGTATGGCTAATGGAATAAGTGTTGAACATCCAGTAGCTTATGTTCACACACAAAATGGGTTAGCAGAATCACTTATTAAACGCCTCCAATTGATTGCTAAACCCTTGCTTATGAGAACAAATCTCCCAACCTCGGTTTGGGGGCATGCTATTTTACACGCCGCGGCACTTATTCGATTGAGGCCGACGAGTTATCATCAGTTCTCTCCTATGTAATTAGCTTTTGGCCAGCAGCCAAATGTTTCCCATTTAAGAATATTTGGGTGTGCGATATATGTTCCCATTGCACCACCTAATCGTACCAAAATGGGACCCCAAAGAAAATTGGGAATATATGTTGGATATGATTCTCCCTCTATAGT
>NC_029787.2:81704732-81707064 GCF_000816755.2 Arachis ipaensis
GAAAAGGAACTTAATTGGAATGCATCATCGTTGATGCATTTAGATCCTCGATCAGGGCAATGTGAATTAGAAGTTCAAAAGATTATACATTTGCAAAGAATAGCAAATGAATTGCCTGATGCATTTTTCGATACAAAGAGGATAACTAAATCTTATATACGAGCGGAAAATGCCCCAATTCGAATTGATGTCCCAGTAGGACAATTAGCCACTGAAGCAAATTCACGCCAGAAGCGTGGCAGGGCGGAAAATGCTCCAATTCGAATTGGTGTCCCAGTAGGACAAATAGTCACTGAAGCAAATTTACGCCTATCCCTATGGATCCAAGTCACAATTAGTTGGCTATGCAGATGCTGGATATTTGTCTGATCCACATAAAGGGAGATCTCAAATAGGATACCTATTCACGTATGGTGGTACAGCTATATCATGGAGGTCCACGAAACAGACAATAGCAGCAACCTCCTCTAATCATGCTGAAATACTAGCGATACATGAAGCTAGTCGCGAGTGTTTTTGGCTGAGGAGTGTGATCCAATATATTCTGTCATCATGTGGACTGATTGATCAGAAGATAGCTCCAACTGTCCTGTTTGAAGATAATACAGCATGTATTGCTCAACTTAAAGGCGGATATATCAAAGGTAATAGAACAAAGCATATTTCTCCCAAATTCTTTTTCACTCATGATCTTCAAAATCAAGGGACAATTGATGTCCAACAGATCCGCTCAAGTGATAATCTGGCAGATTTATTCACAAAGTCACTCCCAAAATCTTCTTTTGAAAGATTGTTACATCAAATTGGGATGCGCCGATTTCGAGATATAAAATAATGTCGGCAAGAGGGGGAGACTGTACTCTTTTTCCCTTGGTCAGGTTTTTTTCCCATTGGGTTTTTCTTGACAAGGTTTTTAATGAGGCAGTCCCCATCACAAAGGATATTATACTCTTTTTCCTTTACTAAGGTTTTTTCCCATTGGGTTTTCCTTAGTAAGGTTTTAACGTGGCAATAATCCTAAATGGGCATCCAAGGGGGAGTGTTATGATAAGTACTGATGTGAATGCCCATTTCCAATAAAATTCTATTTACCAAAGGATGACTCTATTAAATGTAGTTTGAAAATGTTTCATTAGCCTCTGAATGGAAACACACTACAATCAATAACAAATACTATTCTCTCTCTCTTATATTTTTTCTCTTTTTTTATTTTACAAGTATTTTAAATACTCCTCTCTCTTACTCTTGGTATATAATATTAGTAAATATATTAATCATTTCTTTTATACTGAGATAGTAATTGTGGTTAATATTGTTATCTAATTATATTTCTTTACTTTATGTTTGTTACATCTTCCTTATTTATTTATTTATTTAGTTATTTTATAACATATTTTACCCTTATTTTTATATTTTTGTATGTATACAATTGGACTTTAGTATCTTCTCAAATCAGTTAAAGCGTCATATTATATAATCAAATTAATTTGATAACCAAATTCAATTAAGTTAATAGAAAAAAAAAATTTTAAACTTTTCTATTTTAATTTACACTTATTTATAAAAGTTTCTTCTGGATTATAGCAATTTCATACCCCAACTAAACATTTTTATAACTTATAATTCTTGAAACATTATTTATTTATTTGTTATTTTTGTTGATTTCTTCTCTACTCTTGTTTCCATGTTTATCCCTTACTCACACACAATCGATTTCTCGTCTTTTTATATTTGATTGATCTTCCATTTTCTTCATTCGTACATTTCAAACGTGTTGGTGTTGAAAACTATATTTTAAAAAAAATTAAACTCGCTTTCAATATTTTAAAATTGTATTTCAAATATATGAAGTTTAAGATACCCCAATAAATTTAAAATAGAATTCAATTTGGATACGTGTAAAATGATCTTACACGTGCATCTAATGTTGTGTCAAAAAAAATCACCACTAATATTGTGTCAAAAAAAAATCACAACTTTTTATACATTGTTAGGACTAGCAATGGATAGAATAGAATAGGATTGACTCTATCCTAATTTTACCTTCAAGTTAAAAACTTTTAACTCAACCCTACCCTACTCTACCTACAGATTGAAAAACCTAATTCACGTTAAAATTTTTAACTCTACCCTACTCGATCCTACTCGTAGGAAAATCAAATTTTTTTCAACTAAATATAAAATTCAATCATTTCATATTTCATACATATTAATAAAATAAAAAATAAAAAACTAAATTTAAATTAAAACTAAATAATAAAATTTTAAAAAATCTAATATAAAATTACAAATAACATGATCATCAAGTTCTTAATAAAATTAAAATAAGACA
>NC_029787.2:81707160-81749471 GCF_000816755.2 Arachis ipaensis
GATAGGATTAGATAGGATATCTCTAAACCCGCACTCGACTCTACCCACAACGAATCGGATAAACTATAATTATTAGAACCGGATCGGACCAGTCGATTCAATCAAAAAACCGATAAATCGATAGTCTGGCCAATTTGGTAGATAGATTAGACCGGACATACATTCGAACCGATCAACAGTGGTCAAACCTGTTGAAAATCCGCCGGTTTGCATCATAAATTACACTAAACCCGCCGTGGATCCACGGTGCACCCGCGGGCCGCCGAACTATCGTAGGAACTCCCTCCACTACAACTCCAAAAATGCTGACTGCGTGAATACACAACCTCTCCTTGCCAATGTGTCAAACTTGTTCCTCACTAGTGTAGATGACAATATATATATATGAATAATTTTTTTTTATTTACATGGATTCACATGAATACCAAATAAGTTGTCACATAGTATATAAATATATTGATATTGATTGTATTATCTTTTATTTTTTCTTGTTCATTTAAATTAAAAAAATATTTTGTATTAGTGATTAATTTATTATCTTTTTTGCAATATAAATTATATCTAAGAATTAATATTTAATTATTATTAATATATTTTTAAAAATATGCATTTAACTTTTAATTTTAATTTTATAATTTTATATTTTTATTTAATTATGACCAAATCAACTGGGTAAATCAGTAACTCACCAGTTGAAGCAGTAACCCAGTGATCCAATCGTATGACCGAGTCAATTACCGATTCGGTTCTAATAACTATGGGATAAACAACCCTATCCGATTAGGTTAGGTAAGGTTGGATACCCACATGTAGAGTACATATTACCAGCCCTATATACATTGCTCACATAAATAGTCATTCAAAAAAAGCAAATATAATTAAATAGCTGTCTAAAATATTTTATATTTTCATTATATCAAAATTATCTTCTTTAAAATATAGCCATAGTTCTGTGAGGTTTAAAATCCTAACAAAAGTGAAAATAAAGAAATTTGAATGGAAAATGGAGTAGAGAAGAATTTGATTGAATAAAAATCAATTATTCTATAAAGAAAATATTAAAATTTATATATTTAAGAATAAATGAAAAATAAAAAATAAAAATAAAAACTACGCCATGCATCACCAACTAAAGAAACCAAACTTGGTAATACAAATGTTTCCCTATCATCCCCCCACCCCCCTTGTGTGTGTAGTATGAGTTCCGTTCTCCCTTTTTTGAGTAAAGATGCGAGCAAAGGTGCATGAACAACTCTGTGCAGCAGCATAAATCAATTAAAACATGTTTCTAGATCTCATTGAGCCCAAATAGAATAAACACCTACCTAATTTCCCCCCTAATTCACAAAAACCTGTGTTTTTGTATGATCAGTGCTCATGCTCATATGTACGTCTTCTGTTAACCTGAAGAGTGAAGAAGCAGTTGAAATTTGAAAACTTACGCTCCTCTAAACACGTATGCTACTTGCTACTTTGGGCACTCCGTGAATGTCTCCACAAACTAATACCAAGAACCACCATGGCAGCGATTCCTACTAAAATCTGCCAGAAAAATAAAAGATAGTAATGAGATAGATTATTGTTGTATTATTATATTATTATAGTCCGGCCAAAATAAAACCTGGCGAGGGGCCTGAATGTAACTGACCGTTGCTTCTCTGGCATGTCCTGTTAGCGTAGATTGGAATGCTGATTTCAGTAATTGGAAAGGAGATGACTTGGGCATTAGGATTACCACAGTATACTGTTTTTTGCAAGGATATGGCAGCATCCTTTGCAGGGCCAACTGTGCAGTTCTTGGTGTCAAGGAAGATCTAACTTTTCTTCGACCTTCATCTTGAATCTGAACCAGGGAATAATTTCAATATCGCAAATTTCAATTTTCATTTAATTAAAATGAGTAAATGTATTACTTCGTAACCAATGCTGTAATAATTTGCCACATTCAAACAGATCATATTAGAGGGGGCTAGTTCACAAAGAAAATAAAAGTATTCAACTAAAGTCTAAATTCTATCTCAAACAGAAAAGGCATCTGAGTACGATGATAGCACCCGAAATAAAGCTAGAATTGAATATTAATGCTTTGGTGATCTTATAATGAAATGGAAAATACACAGTAATACCACTAACCTCAAAAGAAGCACCAACATCATTAGCATAGACTCTCGATTGATAGCTGCGTAAAATCCTATCCAGCCAGAAATAATTTTCCTGAAAGAACATACTGAAATAAGAAAACGATACAGGACGGATGTTACTTGTACCCCTTTAAATCTTGAATTTGAATGCACATGGGGACATAAGAGATGAGAGAAGAACATGTGTTTGACTTGTATCGTTGTCTACAGTTGATATGGTAGATATATGAACTTCTATGTCTACCTCACATATTTCGCTGCATCAAACAGCTTAGAACAGGTTATGATGCTAATAAAAAAAACTGTTAAATCAACCTGCAATCCATTCTCATGAGCTCTTTGCTCAATTTCAAGGATGGTTGCAACATCTTGATCAGAAGGCCCTTCCTCTTGAAGGCACAAAATTTCATCTAAAGCAAGATCCACCTGTAAATGATTTACGAGACAGTAAATTACACTGAGTAACTATATTGAAAGTTTAGCTATTTAGCATATGCAGAATACTTGCCAGCTTGGAAGATATCTCTGGATCACAAGAGAAGTTTATGCTAATGTCACCACGAACATCACCTATTCTTGAGGGTTTATTACCACCAAGGAATACTGAAACACCAACAGAGTATATCTGGTGCACAGAAGTAGTGCCTAAGTATACAATTAAAAACAACTGAAGGAAAATGCAGGTAACATGTATACACCTGTCCATGCTTGAAACGGAGAACTTGCATTATTTTTGTTTCAATAAGCTTGCTTAGGAACCCAACAAAGTGGATTTCTTCCACCTGCAATCATGCCCCATGCCCATATGCCCACATAAATTCCAGTAAGAACAGGTCGTCTTCAGTTAACTGCATAAATTCAGCATACAAAAGGAAAGAGCACATACCAGGGTTCCATTCTTCATCTCCACGGGAAAGCATAGCTGCACCAAACATTGTGCTTCCACCATAGGACTCCGAACCACTTCTCTACAAGCACAAAGTATGTCATATATGGAAGTTCACATTATCTTTTAAAAGTGAACCTCAGTGTCCACACAAAATTGAAAGAAACTAGTAACACCCAGATTGTCAAAAAGGCACAATACTGTCTTTTGCAGGAGATGGATGTACATAATCATGGTCATTTGCCTTTAGAAAGAATGCAGTATATTTGAGAGCCTAAGAATAATTTCACATCTTTTCCTGCAGAAGCAAAACTACTGAAAAATTACTACATTTTTTTCTTGTAAATACCTAGAAATGGTCGTTGGAAAAGTGAAAGGCAATCCTTTCAGTTCATCACGGTTAAAATGCATAATAGGTTCAGCTGGCCTTGGTATTCCACCCTGCAAGGAATTTCAAAAGAAAAAATTAATAGTATTCAATATCTCCTGGCTTTAGAGAAATGAATTTCCAAATTTTAACTCACTAGGTACTGCAATATCAAGGGCATTGCAATGGTAGGTTCAATATTCCCAACTATCACAACAGTAAAAGTTGATGGATCTCTGAAACATTTGCTGAAGTATTCACAGGCTTTCAGTGGATCAACTTTTTGTAGGTCGCTTTTTCTAATAGGCTGCAAGACAGGTAGTTAGTTGAAAATCAAGAGCAGTCTTACTTAGTCAATGGTTTAAAGTAACACCAGAAAATAATCATACCCTGAAGAAATAGGAGTTTCCATAGTTGAGCTCCTTTACACGGTTTGCAAAAGCAGTATATGGGTCCCTGTCTTGAGCATAAACTGCTTCTTCAGCCATTTGCATCACTATTTTGACATCTTCTTCGCCGGGTGTTAAATTGGTTGTAAACAACTGATAGACAAGCTGGAGAATAATTTAAAGTGATAAGTATAGACCAGTGGAAGTCACATGTGGCTGATTTAAATGACAGGAAAACATAGTTGCAATTAAATCTAGTACTAGACACACCACAGTGATCATTTGAACTAATCTTACTATAAACATCAACAGTTCATGTTGATTTAGCAAACAACCCTGTCCCCCCTCACCATAAGACCCCTGCTGTTCAACCCAGGTTCTTTAAATGTCACAAATTATGCAGCAGACTGGGTTATGCAATAACAGTATGCTGCAATCAGAAATGAGGAAAATTAAAATATACATATTAGAAAACAGCTGAGATGAAGCACATTCAAGTGATTGTTCTTTGGAGTGCTTCTTTAACAAATGCATTCAACTTTAACACACAGCTACCACTGACAGGATTAACAAATGCATGGTTTTTTCCAAAGGTGTTGGGATAAAAGGAAGAAAATACAGCAAAGCTAATCAAACATTTCAAGCTGAAGCCACTACAAGCCACAAGGATCACAAGACTTCAAAGAATTCAGACGAACACCTATAATATAAATCATTTGGTGAATTGTATGGTCACCAACAAAGACAAAAAGCTAGCAGTAAAATTACCGGTTTTAAGGGATTACACAGCAATAGGGCATAGTACAAAATCAAGTGAATGGCAAAAGTTACCTTATAGAGGATATTCACATATTGGACTGAGGTGTAGAACGCAAAAAGTATTTGTAGGGTACACATTAAACAGATGAAAAAATGGAGAAATATATCTCACATATGAATGCCTTACCTTATAGGTCATTCAGAATATGTTCTTGCTTTAAACATAAACACGTCAATTTAGACCTTACTAAATGGTTTAAAACTTCTCACTTGGTCATGTAACTGCTTTAATTTGCTAGAAAATCATAAACTTAATACACAACTTTCATAATTGAAAATGTACCTGCAAAGCAGTTTCCAGGTCAGTAGGTGAGCAATCACCAGAAAAAGTTCTCATATATGCCCCGATCTTGGTACCAACTTCAGCTCTCTTGCCAGCAAGCATATCCATTAGGACAGATGGTCTATAACCAAAGACTCCAATTTCCCCCGCAATGGTTGCTCCCATAGAGCAAGAGAAATACTCACTCTCTGGGAGCTCAGACAAGCCTCCATATGAATATCCTGTGAAGATAACCTGCTGAGAAAGTATTAATTCATGCTAAAATGGCAACATTACTCCTGAGAGCAACAGTATTTCCAGATTCCTAATAAAATGTATGTGCATAAAAATCAAATCTTGCAATGACAACCAGTATATACAGCTGATCATGTATTAACAGTAACTTCAGTTTCTTGGAAACTTAAAACAATGATATCTGTATAACAGTAAAAAGATCCATAAATAAAATTAAGAAGAAAAGAAGCATTTTCTCACGAATGCTGTTAATCCCACCAAAGATCACAATAACGAAAGAAAAGTATGAAGAAAGAATAAAACAATGATCTAAGACACTTGGCATCTGCAATAATTAATATTAGCACTAGTAGTATTTTGCCCTTTGAAAAAACAGCATAGATATTATCTCCCAAAATCTCTACAAAATTTTTCACACTTACAGTACCACACAAGTAAATTTCAATTTTACAAAATTAACACCTTAGATGTGTAAATTATCTGAGAATAATTATGACTCCTAAAAACATAATCAAGAAGATGCATTTTTTCCCCCTAGCACTTCGTTGAGTTGTTCTATTACAATAAAATTCTCCATCTTATCACAAAAAGGGCACCCAGTGCATAAATCATCCCACATTAACGCAGGGTCCGGGGAAGGCCCACACCCAAAGGGTATAATGTATGCAGCCCAACCTGATAATAACATCAATGGCTTGAACCCGTGACCTTGAGGTCACATGGAGACAACTCAACCGTTGTTCCAAGGCTCCCCTTCTCTCCATCATACTAATCATGCAATTTAATAAAATTGCAAGCAGGTTGTCAATCAGTGATGAAGTAATAATAGATCACTGTCCGTTTAAGCAACATGTATTAACTATCATAAATTTGGAAAGAAATTCCTGAGAATTGAACCTGATCATCAAGAAAGTCTGTACATTTATAGCAGATCCGCATGCCATTTGACAAAAATAGTTCAGCAGCTCCAATATTTGGATAGTCCCTATCTGCCACAACATGCCTGATTTAGAGAGATGAAAAAGGGAAATGAGATACGGATATGTTATTTCCAAAAAATAACTTAAAATAGAAGAAATTGACCCAGATATTAGTTTGGCCCTTCATTGCAATAAAATCCCAGCTGGTTAAACAGATTATATCGGCATTTTAGTACTTCACAGAAAAACAATATTTTAGTGAAGGAAATATGCCTCAATCAGGTCCTGTCCTACAGGGGAAAACAAAAACAGGCAAGCACTTCCCTTTCTTTGGGTTAATAAAACAGAGCTACTGGCCAAACACAACAAAGGAAACAGTAAAAACAAAACAAAACATCTCATCTCGTGGAAAAGCCCTTACTGGAATTCTAGTCAACAATAAATCTATTATCTTAACAAGATGTGCAGAGAAACAACCAAAAAGTAATCCAAACAACCATAATATTTGCCAAGGAGAATGCACTTCCTTTATTTTACTCCAGATGAATCCAAGTAGTAGTAGTTATACAAGAACCAACAATGCTTAATTCTTCTTATACTAGAATTATCTTTGATAATCACTAAAACTGCAAAGATTAGTGAAAGGTATCAGGCTTGAGTTCAATGAGGGAGAAGAGAGTTTGAGAGAGAAGAGAGTTTGAGAAGAGTGTAGAAGATTCTGATTTGTGATTATTGAACCAACTGCAGAGAGAGACTTATTACACTGTATTTGTAGACAAGCATTAGTCTAACTAACTTGTCCTAGCTGGCACAGTTATAACAAACTCTAACCACTTCTAATTACACTTAGCAGACTGGTATAACTCCAACTACTTCTTACTGTTATCAATTAGCACACAGGAAAACCATGAAGAAAATTAAGGCACGTCAACAACTCTTTCATAATAACATGAAGTTTGAAAGACTAAAGTAGGCTATCTAGGAGCTAGTGAATAACTGCAGAGTACACACTTAGTGTTAATTGACAATAATTATTATCACTGCAAGGATATGTGCACATGTGAAACACCTTAAAGACTGATTCAAGTAACGAAAGATATTTAAGAGCCAAGTTAGGAAAAGGGTAAAATCTTTTGCGGTCAAACTCACCCCATATTTGGCTTTGTAGAGACAATCTCTTCCGGTACATGTTCGTCATCCCAAGGAGGTATTCTACCCTCTTCCTCCAGAAGATTGACTTTCTTTACAATATTTTTTAGATCATCAACTACAGAAAACGTCTGGGGCTCAATTGTCTTAATGACACAGCTGCATGATGTCCTTAATTTGTCAGAACATTTAGAGAGCTCTGCTGCCGTTATATCTAAAATGTTATTAATTAATATAAGTCAGTTGCATGGCCTCTCAAATTGGATTCATGCACAGATTTAATATAGGAAGAGAGAAAATGATATATCAACTCACGTGGAAGAAGGGTTTTTTGGAGCTGAGCCTCATATTCAATCCCAACAACAGGTTCATTGTGGAGAAAATGCTGTGGGGAAAAAAAGAAAGTAGAAAAACTTATTCCCAAAACCTACAATTTGTTGCAACACATTTTGATGAGCAAAAGAAAAAGAAGACAAATATACTTGTAAATATTCATCTCTTAGGCTTGTAGATTGAATTTGATCCCGCTCCAAATAGGCAGATTCAATTTCTGACATCAGCAATGCACGAACAATAGCTATTTCACGGTCTGAAAAGCCATGAAGCCGTACCCTTGCAACCTAAAACATAGCTTCATATATTGGGAAAGAAAAAGAGAGAAAAGAGTGGAAGAGGAAGAAAGCAAAAGAAAAATAATGCAGCCCTCAAAATAATAAAGAGACCTCCATTAACATTGATTCGAGTGCGTCAATAGTCCCTTTTCCTTTGCAAGATGCAGTCATTATATTAGCCTTTAATGGACGAGTTAGAACATCAGCAGCAGCTGAGCAAGAGAAATAGGGTGGATCCTTTCTGCGTGATATTTTAAAGAATCTCTGGTTCAATGCATATAGGAACATGGATTCTGCAAGTAAGTTTCTGTAGTCTTTCACTGTTTTAAGCTCGTCTGCTGGCATTTTATAGCTAATCATCACTGCGGACTGTTATTAGCCAAACCAAGAGTAGCATGTTAATTTCAAACAAATAAACCGGTCACTGAAGAAAGGTTGTTGATTCATTACTTACTTACCCCGGCAGCTTCAGATTCAACAAAACATGAAAATCGTGGCTCTTCATGTGATGGAACCTGGAATGTTGGTATAAGTGGAGGATCAGGTGCAGGGACTTTTTGGCCAAAGTGGGTCTTTATCAGCTCTACTACAGTCTGAAATTGTGGGAGGAAGGTTAGCATAAACCATGACCAAAACAGCACATTCAAATTTCCAAAGAGATAAATTACAAAAGAACCTCTGCATCAGAAAAATCTCCAACTGCTATCACAGCCATGTTGCATAAATGGTACCACTTCTTGTAAAAGTTCTTCACAGTCTCTGGAGAAACTGTCCGAATCACTCTCTCTAGTCCAATTGGTAACCTTTCAGCATACTGCAATCAATCGAATGTTTTTACAAAACAACATAATTTTATAAAATTTCCAAAAATCACATCTTATCTACAAGACCATTTTAACATCATCCAATAGCAACTTGACTTTTCTAATCACATGAATTTGGTAAGATCTCATATTAAGTATATATTCCAGCAAAACTAATTGAGAATAAGAAGAATCAACAATAACAACTAAGTCTTGCCGTATTAGGTAAAGTACCCTACATAGATCCAGTCATACATCATGTCAACAAGAAGAAATGTGTATAAAATATATGAAATTGGAAATAAACACCCATGATTATTGGAATGTGAGCTGAGTTTGAAAATGCCCTCTAAACTTATCAGTTATCACCAAATAACAAATAATTGTGACAGACTCATTAAATTGTTTGTGCTCAATAGAGGTACCTTCGACCCTTGCATCATCAAGACCCAATGAGCATCCTGCAGCCTTCCAGTCGCATTCCTAGTCCCTCTGTACTCCTCCAAGACAGCTCCCCTTTCTTTCTCCAAGTCCTCTTTCGATACTCTAATCTGCACAAAACAGCCTAATCACAACAAATAAAGTAAAAGAGCCTCCAAGACTGACCAACATGGAATTCATAGCCGCTAGTAAACATACCTCAGAGCTGAACTCAGCCAAAACCGAAATGGCCTGAGACAAAAGCTCAGGCTTGTCAACGGGAACAAACATCTCATAGACGGTGTCATCGGCAGAGGTGGCGGCATTTTGACAGGCGCCGAACTCCGCTCCAATGCTCTCAAGAAACTTGATGATGTCATGATTAGTGTACATCTTAGTGGCACTGAAAGCAAGATGCTCCACAATGTGAGCAACTCCACGCTCATCCTCTTCTTCCAGAACTGATCTGCCCGTAAATAGGAGGTTTCGTTCATCATCAATTTCACAATCAGCACGTGCACATAATAAAAAAAATTCCAAAACTGTAGTCGCACACAAGAACAAGTGAGAATGAGGATGAAAATGAAAACTGCAGCGGCGAAAGAGGGGAGGGGGGAACCCGGAGAAAAGGATGAAGTGAGAAATGAATTAGATTTGGAATACCCGACGGTGACGGCGAGAGCGAGAGCGGCACGCATGCGGGGCTTAGAATTGCAGCGGACGTAGTAGCGGAGACCGTTGTCGAGGGTGCCGAAGAGGACGCCGACGGGGTGGAGGGGGAGGGGTTCATCCATGTCGACGGTGACCATTTTGAGGGATCGGAAGCCATGCTTCTTGGAGATCGAAGATGCGTCCGCTGGACCCGGAAGCAATTCCATTTCTCTTCTTCAGTCTTCACTTTCAGGCTTCAGCTCGAAGCTACCAATTACCACTCTGCGCTGGACGGCCCCCTTTCTTTTCCTTTTTTCTTTTCTTTTCCCCCTTAACGTAGTGACTTTGAGTCGTTGACACATAGTTTAATGTAAAACGTAAATTACAAAAAGAGAAGGAAAGAAATAATAATAACAATAAAAATAATAAAAAAAAAAGAGTTAATAGTCAAAATCGTCCCTTAAAGATACCTTAATTTTCATTTTCGTCCCCGAAAGATAAAGTTAATCAAAATAGTCCCCGAAAGATAATAGAGTTATTCACGTTCATCCTTCTGTCATCTCCCTCGCTGAGTTGGCTAACGTTGGCTGACGTGTGACGTTAACTGTCACCGTGGCAGACGACGAAAACGACGCAGTTTTGATTGAATGGCCTCCAAACCCTGATGCGTCGTCGTTTAGTGTCCAGAAAAGATTAAAAATGTTGCAAAGCATCACCCCACCTCATAACAACCTTCTCTCTATGCGTCGTCGTCGTTTAGTTTTGATTGAATGCTAACCTCTAAACTTGACACTGCACTCACTCATCCCTTTCATCAACACAACAATGGAATCTTCTTTCGCTTCAACTGCTCCTTCCGCATCTTCTTCGCTTCCTACTCCCTCAAAATCCAGACCCAAAATCAATCATTTCCGCTTCTCTCACTCCAACATCTCTTTCTGTCTCTCTCCTAAACCCAACCTTCTTTTCCTCACCAAGGTACCTTCTTTTCTCCATATTTTCATTCTCGCTCTTATCAATGCACTAACCTATATCCAAATTCGTTTCCTTTTTCACTTTTTTCTTTTGGTGTTTTGCTTAACATACCACTTATTCCCTTAACTTGCACTCTTATTCACTTAGCTAATTTTGGGAATTTGGCACTTATAGATTTTATATCTTGCATAATTCATGTACTCTATGATTGGGGAGAAAAGAAATCAGCTTAATAATTTGCTTCATTTGGTAATGATTAGTGTAAGGTTTGAGTAATTAAGCACTAATTTGGTCCTGATATGCTGTGAAGGAATTGAATTGATGTGAGAAATTTTTCTGCAAGCATTTTACTCAATAAGATTTTCATGATATGATATGACATTATATGTTTGTATATATCTGTGTATGTATAGGGATCCCCACCATGTCAAATTGTATGCCCAAGGGTGAAGGCACAATTGGATGAGGTACCATAACACTCCCTTTGTTCCTATGAAGTTTTTCTTGGTTTTGGTTGGGTATTGTGTTCCATGATTAAAAAAAATGTATCAATTACCAAAAAGACGATTATACTTGTCGATTGTTGAATGAAGTGAATCATACATAATCTGATAGCCATTTCATACCTATGAGAGTTTCTTCTTCTTTCCATGTTTGTTTTTCATTTTCAATTATTTTTAATGCTTCTTTTTTGCATCTGGAACAAAGTTTCTCTTAGTTATGTTCATCTTCAATCAAGCATGGATTTTAATTAATCTTTTAATTATCTTTGTAAGGAATGCTGTGTATGCATGCAATATCAGCAATACAGGATAAGAATGACAAAAGAGATAAAGAGTATTGTTATGACTGGTTGAAGATGGAAGCGTACAGGAGAACTTATTATTTCAATGTCAATCCGATGAAAGGACAGGATCTATGAAAAAAAATTCCACACCCAGCTCCAGTCCCACCCCCATTTAAGCCCAAACCTGGAAGACCAACAAAAAAAAAGAGAAGGGACAAGGATGAGCAACCAACTGGGTTAAAGATAAAGATGAAGAGGAAGTATAACCCCATCAGATGCATGTATTGTAGTGAGATATGACACAACAAGAGAAGCTGTGCAAAGAAAAAGGCTGTGGATGCTGAGGAACATGCCAGGCAGATGCAGCTGCAACTGGCAGTTTGTTGTCCCTGGTGCAAATGGGAAAGCCAGACTTAGGTCCTCTCCTAAACCTACTACAGCTGCACTAGTGGCTATCTCTACTGAGACAATCAAGGGGACAAGTTCAGCCACTGCTAAGAAGTTGGCCAACTTTATGACCTTTGTACCTACTCCAGGCTTCAAGCCCCCAAGGAAGACTGATAAATGACTTTGATTAGAAAGAAATGTATTCTGCTTGACTTTTTTTTTTGTATGGGGGTACTTGCTATTTTTTGCATAGGACAATTAAAGTTTCATATTAAATATTGTGGTTAGCTGTGTACTTAAAAATTGTATTGTGCCCTTTTATTTTAGTCTAGCCTTGTTTTTAGGTTTGTATCCTCATGTAAAACCTTATAAATTTGCTATGGTATTCATCCTTAAGACAATGTGACAATTAGCCTTCTATGGCAATACAATGTTAAGAGTACTTTGATTACTGATTGTGTTTATAGCTTAATATATCTTACTGCAGAGTGGTTCTGATTAGTTTGCAACATTTGATGGATTAGTTTGGTCTTAATCTTAAAAAACCAAATGAAATATCTATTCTCATTCAAGCCATTCAATTCATTACACCATGACATATCAACAGAATTTGGTTTACTTGGAAGTACATAACAAACAACAAAAGGGTCACATTAATGACAACTACCACAAACATGAAAATTATTAGCAGTTTCAAAGCTTTAACTTCAACTTTCAAGCTGTCCAGTCTCCATGCCACCTTCTGTAACACCCTAATTAGCCTAAACTTTACCTCGCATCGTAAAGCAAAGGTTAATCAAAGATTACGACAGTTCTAAGCTCATACATAATATATTTATAGAAAGAATAGTATAACCTAGAAGCCTGATGAAAGATATAGCTCAAAAACAGGATTCCAAAGTGCAAAACGTACTAACGAAGCTACTATCTTAAGGTACAAGAAACATATAAGATATAATAAGAGATAAGTATATAATATCATAGAAAATTAGCCATGACTTACGGAGTTTAAGCTGGCTAGCCATATAAAAATATACAGAACCAGACAGTAAAAATAGCCTATACAAGTTTGTTCTCTCAAATACAAGCCTCTAGGCAAAACCAAAATACAAAAGTGAGAGACATATATAAAATAAACCAAAAGACTTAAAAGGATGTCCGGATCCTCTGCTCCTATCACCAACCAGACAACTCACCGAGGTGGGTTGCGACCTGCATCTGAAAAATACAACAGAGATATGGTATGAGAACTGGAGGTTCTCAGTATGGTAATAGTACCCAGTGATGTAGGATATAAGACCACAGGACGCCAAAGGCAATCCTAAGCTCCATACCCATCACAAGAGTTCAAACTTAAAGCATACTAAAACAAATAAGCATAAAATATAAACCTTAACATAACTAAACCGGGTAATTCTATCTTAGGGAATTTCTATTCTAACCAAACACCGCTGTCCCACAGTCTTCACCAACTTATCCTCCATGCGATCCCATCACCACCGCCTTCCTAACCTCCTCAATCCCAATAGAAAACACAATTACTTACAATACAAGTAAATCACAAGTAGAAACATATAAGGCAATTAATTCAAATAGCAAATAGGCATGTTATACGAATAGGCAAGCCATTTCAAGTAGTCAAAGCATACAAACAGATAGAAAATGCATATGATGAATGCCTATCCTACTGGCTGTGATATCACATTGTCGGTTCAACTGCCAACCCGACACATCTCCATGGAGATGTCACCCTTCGGAATCCTCATATGAGAATCCCCGAGATATAGTGCTCGGATCACTGTCCAAGTACCGGCGCCTGCACGCTCTAATGATCCGAAGGGATGCGAGCGGGATACTCTTGTCACCGACCTCGCATCTAAGCGCAAGCGGGACGAACCACCGCCCTTATGCCGCCGCCGCTACCTCGACAGGCGGGATCCAACCACAGCCCCTGCCGGGTGATGTGTGAACTTTTGTTGATATAGAATTTCCTCAATTGAATGAATTCTCGTTGCAAGTATAGTTCTAGACCAACAAAGAGTCCTCACATACAAAAATTTAGTTGGTTGTCACAAATAACTAACCCCAATGAAAATTAACCGAAGTATTTGGACTCCGGGTCGTCTCCCTAGGATAACAATGTAATGCTTAGTTATTGGCTATGAAGGGGTAAAAAGGGGGGGGTTTGGTTCATGAGATGACAAGAGAATAAATTTAGCAAGTGAATAAAGGAAGTAAGATAAAGAACTCTTGGCTAAGACTTGGGTAATTGAGATCACCATCCTTGTCAACAAACCGAATATTGATAATTATGAGAGGCCAACCTATTAAGTCTACTTCCCAAAAGCGTTAAGTACGTAATGTTTACTCCTAAGCTTGAAGTACGTCAAATAGATTTGATCACATCCACCCTTAAGTCCTAACCTACCTACTAATTAACTTAGTAGTGGGTTAGCGTCAATGGGTGTTAAATTGATCACCATGGGTTCTCAAATCACCAAATCAATCATACCCAATCACTCAAGATTACCCAATTCCCTTGGCTTAGGCCAAGAGTTGACAAAACTACTCAAAAATTAAAGAGAGCATTTCATCAAACACATAGAGTGCAATAAAAGTAAGCATTATACATTGCAAGAATAATAAAATCTAACAACTATTAAGTGCAAGAAAAGTGAGATCACAACTCAATTCATCAATAAAAAGAACATTAACACTAATTTGCATTAAAAACAAATCAAATCTAACATGAGTTCATCATCACAAAAGAGAGCAAAACGAGAAATTAACATCACAAGTAAGAAAACCAAGATGTAAGAATGAGAAATTATAAAAGAAACAAGATGAGATCAAGTAATTGAACTTGAATTTAAGATAATCTACCATAATCCTAACCTAATTCTAGAGAGAAGAGGGAGCTTCTCTCTCTAGAAAACTAAGTAAAGGCTCATGTTGGCTAAAACTAATTGCTCCCACTATGCTTGGACTTCAATTCTGCATGAAATACACTCAGAAACAAGTTGGACTTGGGCCTGGGTTGCTCAGAAATCGCCCCAGCGTTTTGCCTTCAAGTGGGCCATGTAAGAGTATTGGCGCGTTCGCGCCATGTGCGCGTGCGCGTCGATTGGAAATTTCTCCATCCGCGCGGAAGTGGCATGTACGCGTGCGCGTCCATGGGCGAGATCTCTTTTGCGCGTGAGCGCCTTGCGCGCGTGCGCGTCCTTTGATGCACTCCCAATCTTTGTTTCTTCATGCATTCTCCCTTTTGTATGCTTTTCTACTCACTTCTCCCATCCAATACTTGCCTTATAACCTGAAATTACTCAACACACACATCAAGGCATCGAATGGAATTAAAGTGACTCAAAATTACCAATTTAGGGCCTAAAAAGCATGTTTTTACACTTAAGCGAAAATCAAGAGAGAATCATAAAACCATGCTATTTCATTGAATAAATGTGGAAAAATGTGATAAAATCCCCCAAAATAAGCACAGATAAATCACGAAATCGGGGTTTATCAAATCTCCCCACACTTAAACTAAGCATGTCCTCATGCTAAAATCAAGAAGAAGCAAAGGGTATTAACATTTATTCAATGCAACTACTAAATGCAATCTGTCTATATGCAATCTATTTACATGATGTAATGGCTTAGTCAAAACAAATCAATCTCCAAGAATACACATACAAGCACAAGGGCCAAGATATTAGCAATCAAGTAAACCACAATTGGATTGAATCATTGAAAGAGTTCACAAACTTGCAAGAAAAGATGATCATGGGTGGAAACATGTAATTGAGCAATCGAACCCTCACCGGATGTGTATCCGCTCTAGTCACTCAAGTATATGGGGTTGATTCACTCAATTCTCCCCTAATCATGCTTTCCAAGATTTGTTTTTTTTATCTAACAATCAACAATTATTTCATGCATGCATACAAATATCAAGAGGACTTCCCATAGGTTGTAATGGGGCTAGGGTCAAGGTAGGATGCATATAGTCAAGTGAGCTTGAAATTTGAATCTTTGATTAATTTAAACTTCCCACCTAACCTATGATAACCTAAACAATTCTAAACAATCCTAGCTATCCATTCTTCACTTTTCATACACTCATGCATTTCCATTTTGCTTACCACACATATGTATTGAATTTACGAAAACTTAAACTCTGGGACCCTTTGTTCCCTTTTTGCTGCAAAATAATTTTTTTTAAAATATATACAAGAACATCAATGCATATGGTTTACATATGATTAATACATGAGTATGCATCCATTTCCTAAAAATTTTCAATAAAAACATAAATACACTTTTATCTCTACCCAATGTACCCAACCTTCCCAAAATCAAGTAATGAACACTTTCACTAGTCTAAGCTAATCAAAGATCCAAACAAGGGACATTTATTGTTTTTCACTTAAGCTTGTAATGTGCTACAATTATGAACAAATGGGTTAGGCATAGGCTCAAAATTGGTTAACAATGGAAGATAAAAGGTAGGCTATTTGGATAAATGAACTATTTGAACAATGGCCTCAATCATATAAATGCATGTATACACAAAGTAATGGACATAAAGAATCAAACAAATCAAAGATTACAATCATAAGAAGAGAATGATGCACACAAGAATGAAAATAAGTGGTTATATATGATGTAACCACACAATTAGGCTCAAATCTCACATGCTTGTGTTCATCGCTCAAAACATGATCCACAAGTATATAATTCAAGCAAGTTCTAAAAATTTTTTTTCAACCAATTGGGTGGTACCCTAAAAATGAATTCCTTGGAAATTTTCATCATATTGACTAAGCTTATTCTAATGCAATGTTGTGATTTAGAAAAATTTTTTAAAATAAAAAGAAAAAATTTCCTAGTTTATCCCTTTTTCAATCAAAACACAATTCTTATATAAAAAGGGTCAACTAGATTTTTATAAAAAGAGAACACTTTTCTAATCACAATCCAAAAATCTTTTCTAATCACAATCAAAAACTAAGATGCAAAACATATATATATACATACTAAAAGTGTGCAACTATCAAAACAAGAGCATCTACAATAGCAAATATATACAGTCATCCCAAAATGATCTCAAATATAAAGTGCAAAATAAAATAAGGTAGTAGAAAACATAAATAGATGTCCGAAAGTTCACCACATCAATGTAAACACCGGTCACGAACGGTGACCTCCCCACACTTTAGAATTAAGCATCGTCCTCGATGCTACTGCTGAAGCTCGGGATGGGATCAACAATCGCACCGGGCTCCTCAGGCTCAGGCTGTGGAACTAGGACTGGCTGTGGCTCTGGATGTGGCTGTGGATCCTCAGGGGCTGCTGGACCTCGGTAGTGGTCTGTGTCTCTGGAGGTGCATCCTGATGGATCGGCTTCTTAGCCAGCTCCTCCTCCTGATCCTGCTCGTCGGAAGCTAGAGAGTTTGGGAGCGGCGGTAGCTCGATGCCCATGGGGGTCAACAATCGCACCAGGCTGTGGCTCATGCTTAGGCTCGGGCTGTGGGACTGGAGGTGGTACTGGCTGTGGCTCAGGAATGTCATGTTGGACCTCAGGAGGCTGCTGGACCTCAGTGGTGGTCTGCGTCTCTGGTGGTGCCTCTTGCTGTGTCAGCTCCTCACTATGCTCCTCCTCCTAGTCCTGCTCGTCAGAGGCGGGAGAGTCTGGGAGTGGAGGAAGCTCAATGCCCTGTGATGTAAATACCTGGTCTAAGCGGTCAAGACGTCGCATGACACGACGCTCGAAGCGCTCCATGAAGTGAAGAAGGTGCTGCACCAGCAGATAAGTCGGCTCAGGTACTAGTGGTGGTGGTGGTAAGGACGCTGCGGCTGCTGAAGTAGAAGAGGGTCCTGCGACTGCTGCTAACGATGAGGGCTGAGCTGCCTCCTCCACTGCTCTGGCTCGTGAACGGCGTTCGGGTGGGGGCTTCTCATGCACCCACCCATCCATGGAATGGTGGTCTCCTTGTCATCGTCATCTGGGGGTGGTGGTGTCACATCATCATCCTCCCACAGGATACCTGCCAGCTCAATCATGCTGGTGACCAGTGTAGAGAAGGGTAGCAAGCTGCGAATATGAGCTCTCCATATACTATGTCTGACCAGTCGAGGGAAATTTACCTCCTTCCCTTCCATCACACACCCAATCAGAACCAGCACATCCATCGGGATCTCTGAAAAGTGAATGGTGGGGAAGACATAGTGGGCGAAGATATGCTGCCAGGTCTTGGCCTCCCTCGTCAGATAAGCAAAGCGCATCCCCTTAGGCTTCTTGTTGTTCAAATCCATCACCCAGGGAGCGTCAGGAGTAGCAATCACGTGCCTAAGCACCTCATAGTCAAAGGTCACGGAGAGGATAGCTACCTCTGCCTGCCTATAGGCGCAGGTCTCATCAGGACGATGGTGGCAAAGCAGTGCATCTCCAATAGCCTCCTCAGTGATCATAATCTCTCTACCCCTCAGCAGAACTGAATCAATATTGGCTCGGAAGAAGTTGCAATAAAATTCTCTCACCCATGAAGTGTTCACCCTCCCTAAATCTCTATCAACAAAGTCCAATCCTAACTCCAGAATTCGGGTGTTAATGGCACACCTCACATCATTGGGAAGAAGCAGTTTCTTCTCAATGTTTAGATTTTTCTTCCGAAAGTCAGAGAAGTGAAGCTCACAATAGAGGTTTGAGAATTTGACTTAGTCAGTGGATGGTAGCAACTGGTTTTCCCTATCCACCTCATTCAGCGGATTCTTAGCATAATTTGCATAGGGAGAAGGGGTAGAGGCCTTAGAGCGCTTCCTCTTTTTGGAAGTAGTGGCTATAGCCTTTCCTTTGTCTGACATCCTGGGAAACAGAGATGATACAATATAAGCAGATAGCCAAATAGATACAAAGTACTCAAAGTAAAGCATATTCATGAAGTGAATCAAAGAAAGGAGATTTCTTGGAATACAAGCAAACTGAATTCAGAATGTAGGCCAAACTTCAAACTAAGAATTCAAACCATATTTTGCACATTACTTGTTCATCAAGCTTAGGAAACACCATATTCAAAATAATGATAAAAAGAGTTAGGTTGAAAACCAAAAGAAGTTAGTTGGTTAAACAAGTTAAAGTTAGAGATCAGTTTGAAAATCAGTGATATGGTGGTTATTAGTTCAATTCAAAAGAGAATGCACAAAATAAGAATATAAGCACGTTCACAATCATAAAATGCATCAAGTCATTGATGATGAAATATGGTATAGCTAGAAAACAACTAATATGGAACAAACCATCAATCAATGCAAGGATCACTAGAGTTATGTGAATTGGTGTTGGTATAGTCAAAACATTAAAGGATGAATCAATTAATCAGAGTTCAACACCAAATTCAATGAGCTATGAAAGTTACAATGATTGAGATGAGATTTGAAAAATTCATGCACTATGTGATCAAGGGTAAATTGGCATAAAGGAATTGAATCACAGTGGCCATATAGGTAGAAGAAATCATCAATCTTGTGAAGCAAGCAAATTAGGCTCAATTCCAAATGAAAACCAAGTTTATGGTCAATCTGAAAGTTTACTTAATCATGCAATGCATATATGCAAGTTAGCATTGTAAGCAAGCAAGGAGTATTAGAGGCATGACCAAAGAACCTGTTCTTGAGGAATTTTCAAAACCATTTGGACGACACAATTCTATTTGACACAGAAATCATCAAATAGAAGTTTGTTACGTCCATCAAACAATGTCAATTCAAGAAATATGGTTAAGAAAAATCCGACAGCAATTCAGCAATACATTGGCTAAATCCCAAATTTAAACAGTCAAATCAGATTTCATATGAATTCACAAAATTCAAAAGCACAAAAATCATGTATGAATTCATATGACTTGGGCAATCAAGCCAATAGTGCAGCAACAAAGCATTAGAAAGCAAATTAAAATAAATCAGCCAGCAAGCAGTTATGAATAAGCAAGCAACCAGTATCCATGAGCAAAGCATTACTCAATAATGGCAAGCCAGGCATATAGCACAAGCAAAGCAATGAAACAGAGCAATTTCACACAACAGCAAAAATTCAGATACACCTAAATCCACTACTCAGCCCAGATTCGCTAACCACCTAAGTTAAACTAAACTAACTAACTAAGCTAATCTAACTAAACTAACAAAATTATCATAAAGCGGTAAAAGAGAAGCAGAACAGGGGAAGCAGAAACTTGGGGAGACAGAGACTGAATGGGGCGGATGAAGGGAATGTGCAGCAGAGAGGAGTGAGTTGGCCAGAGCGGACAGCGGTCTGGTGGCACCATGGAGCTTGCGCTAGCGACAATGGGGTCGGGGCTGTGCTCGTGGCGGAGCAAGGGCTGGCTATGAGAGAGAATAGAGAAGAGAGGATTCAGTGGGAGAGAAGGAGAGAAGGAGAAAGCGAGGGAGGAGGGGGGTGAGGACGCGCACGGCGACGGCGGCGGTGGTGTGCCGGAGGGCTCGCCGGAGTGCTAGTGGTTGCAGGGGTGATGGTTGGCAATAGAGGGAAATGGAACGTTGGAGATGAAGGGGACGAACGGGGGTTGCGCGAATGCGCTAGGGCTTTGCGTCCCTGGTTAAATGGGATTTTTAAATCCACGCGGGCGCGCACCGTGCGCATCCGCGTGGGTGACAGAAATAGGGAAGTGGCGCGGAGGCGCCATACGCGTCTACGCATAGATGGGAGAATTAGGGATCGGCGCGAACGCATACAGTGCGCGTCCGCACGGGTGTGTTGGACCAGAGGCACAAAAGAGGCCCAGAGTTGGCACAACTCTCGGGTCCTTTGGCCTTGGTGATGCTAAAATGCATCGACGCGTGAAGAACAGAACTCTCGCACGATCTAGAATTTTCACAATAAATTTGCGTTGTAAGTATAGCTTCTAGACCGATAAGAATTCCTTTATTACAAAAGTTTTGGTTGTCACTTAAGCAAACCCAATAAAATTGATAACCGAGTATTTAAACCTCGAGTCGTCTTCACAAGGAATTGTAGGGAGGTATAACTTATTATTAGCTATGGAAAAGGTAGAATTTTGGATTTTTTTGAAATAAAGAGCAAGTAATTTAATTGACAAGAAAAATAAATTAATAATAATGAAATCTCTTGGCAAGGTATAAGAATTAGAATTCCTATCCCAGTTATCCTTATCAGATGTGATGAGAATTGGGTTTTAATCCCACTTAGTTAAGTCAAGTGGACTAATTAATTTAATCCTCAAGTCCTAGTCAATCCCTGTGGGAATACTAGCTTCAGAGCGATCCAAATCAATCAGTAATCTGCCAATTTCAATCACTACTGAGTTTGACAACTCAAGTGTTACCAATTACTTAACCAAAGCCAAAAGGAAGAAAATGTCTAAATTAAATTAAAAGCATCCATATAAATAAAGCAAAGCAAAGTCAAATCTGAAATACCTCAAATTATATTAAATAAAACATTCAAATCTAAACACAAAGAGTTCATAAACAAAATTAAGAAAATAAATAAAAAGAACATTAAACCTGTGATTGAAGAAGATGAAATCCTAATCTTAAGAGAAATCCTAATCCTAAATCCTAAGAGAGAGGAAAGAGCCTCTCTCTCTAAAAACTACATCTAAAACTGAAAATTATGAATTATGAATTGATATCCTGAGTCTCTGCATGTTCCCTGACTTTAATCTGTGTTTCTGGGCCGAAATCTGGGTCAAAACACGGCCCGAAATCGCCCCCAGCGTATTCTGTTATTTCTGCAGATCGCGCAGGTCACGCGTATGCGTCGTCCACGCGTGCGCGTCATTCAGCGTTTTTCCTTGCCATGCATACGCGTTGTTCACGCGTTCGCGTCAGGCACGCGAATGCGTCACTGCGCTTTCTCCATTTTTGTGCGGTAGCGTGAGCCATGCGTCCGCGTCGATTCTCGCTGGTCATCTCCTTAATTTCTTGTGCTCCTTCCATTTTTGCAAGCTTCCTCTCCATTCTCTAAGCCATTCCTGCCTTATACAGCCTGAAACACTTAACGCACAAATCACGACATCGAATGGTATAAAGGAGAAATTAAAATACACAATTTAAAGCTTTAGGAAGCAATTTTTCAATCATAGAATAAATCCAGGAAGGAATTGTAAAACCATGCAAATCATATGAATAAGTGGGTGAAAAGCTGATGAAAACCACTCAAATTAGCACAAGATAAACTATAAAATAGTGGTTTATCAACATGTGCGCGCATTGTGCACTTGCGCGTGGATGGCTTGAACTTATGAAATGGACGCGGAGGCGCCAAGTACGCCAACGCGTGGGTAGTGAAACAAGGAGTGGCGCGAACGCGTACAGCGTGCGTCCGCGTGGGTCGAGACACAGAGTTGGCCCAAAAGTGGCACAACTCTCTGGTCATTGGCCCAGAGTGTCGAAATGCGTAGCCGACGCGCGCGCGCGCTTTGCGCTTGCGCGTGGCTTGGGTTTTTTTGTTTTATGAACATCGAAGAGAGCTTATAACCTTCCTATCCTCCTCTAAAATTTTAAAACTAGCTAAGGTGCAAAATCAAGCATATTTTTGAGATATAGGGAATTTTTCAAATAAATTGAGGAAACTTGCAAGCCAAGCAAAAACTCAAATTCAAAGAATCATCCCTAATTAAAGCATAAAATATATAGACACCTTACCAAGCAAAGTGAAATGTACCAAGAAGCAAAGGATTTATATACAATGGAACTCAATTCATTCATTCGTTATATCTACAAGGGAATGGAAAGAGTTTACCATGGTGGGGTGTCTCCCACCAAGCACTTTTGGTTTAAGTCCTTAAGTTGGACATTTGGGAGGCTTCTTGTCAAGGTGGCTTATGTTTGTACCCATCCTTGAACCTCCAAGAGTGCTTGTCCTCCAATCGGTTGTCAGAAGTTCCAGCCATCTTCAATAAGCTTTGGTGAGGTCCTCTCCAAGACACGAGCTCCCAAAATTGATTTTCATAAGCTAATCCAGGATCCCATATCTTGTCCTCGCACCCATCTTCTAATTGATTGCCTTGACTTTGTCCGGGCGACGAGAAAGCAGAATTCTCATGGACGCACCAAACTACTCTCCTTGACCCATTTACTTGAGCATTACACCAATCCATGTTCTTCAATTTTGAGCTTCCAACCATAATGAGTCTAAATTTACAACGCCAACCACTAAACATCCTTCTCTTTCGCTTAATTCCACAAAGCGCCCTAAGTTGGCCATCCGTCTCAAGCAAACCATACTCAAGTGGGATAATAAAGCTGAGAGTTAGAAGTTTTATCCACTCAAGCGAAGGATTGGGTGGCAAACTAGGTGAAGGAGTTCCCAAGGGTCTTGATAAAGCATGCTCTACTCCCGTCCATCCTCTTCTGGGAAGTTCCACCATTTGGCAAGGTTCTTCAAGTTTCTCCTCATGCCAAGCTTCCTCAAGTTCACATTTTTTTCACCAATTTCTTCTATCTCCTCCCCATCACTCTCATCATAGATAGGAGGTCTAGTGAAGTCTATCTCCTCGTCAAGTGCAAGCATTTTAGGGAAGGACCCTTCAAACTCGAAAGGATCATATGTTGACGCGGAATCATCATAGATAGGAGGGCTTGTTGCTTGGAACACTTCTTCCAGTTCTTCACTTACAATGGGTTTTGAAGGCTGTACATCCTTCTCAACCTTGCTTTCTAATCCACTGGGAGAGGGCTCAACAATATCGTCAAGGGAGTTGATCAATGTGGGCAAAAAATCACTAGTGATGGAAACCACTTCTTGATCATTTTCCTTCAACTCTCTGTTTACTTTTGCAACTTTACTCTCCTTTTTAACATCCTTTATGAGCTCAACGTATCCCAAACATCTATCCACTACTTCCTTTTGCTCGCTAATCTCTATCTTCTCCTCTTGTTGCATTTCTTGCTTCAACTCTTCTTCCTCATTTTGGAGCTTCAAGATTATTCCCTCGCTAGGGTCCTTGATAGTTTCTCCGCATTCAACAATGGGAGTGCTCAGGGTACATGAACCTAGGTGAGATGTTAGGTGATTCACGGCTTCTACCATGCTAGCTACCCTTACTTTTAGCTCCTTAAACTTAGCTTCATCCTCCTCTTGTCGCCTTAAGATGCGAGATTCAAGATCTCTTAGTTCTAATATGAAGGCTTCGTCGGGAGGCGGTGGTGAAAGATAGGGTTCGGTGTTTGAGGGAAGATTTTCAATGTTGGAAGGTGGTTCATATTGGGGGAATTCTTGAGGTGGTGTATACAAAATTTGTGGTTCTTGAGAGTATTGGTATGGGGATGGTGGTTGTTCTAGATGTGATTCAAATGGTGGTTGATATGTGTGTGTGAGTTATGGTCATATGGAGTTGAATGGTGATGTGAGGCTTGTGAGTATGGTGTGTGGCTATATTGAGGAATGGGATCACATGCATATGATGATTGTGGTTGACAACCATAATGAGGGTTATCACACACATTGGATTGATACACATTAGGATCAGGATTATACCCATAGGAGTTCGTAGGAGGTTGTTGCCATGAAGGTTGTTCATAAGCTTGAGGTTCCTCCTATCCTTGAATTCCAAACCCTTGATGCATATTCTCATTGGAGCTTTCATTTCCTACAACATAGTTTGAACTACACTCATAGCCAAAAGGATGAGAATTCATAGTGAAAGAGAAAATAAAAAAAATCAATAAGAAACAAAAAAGATAAAATCCTAACTAGTAAAAACCAGCAAACAAACCAAAATTCAAGTTATTCACAATATATACAATAGCCAATAACATAGCACCATTGTGTTTTCCGGCAACGGCACCATTTTGATGTGTGAACTTTTGTTGATATAGAATTTCCCCAATTGAATGAATTCTCGTTGCAAGTATAGTTCTAGACCAACAAAGAGTCCTCACATACAAAAATTTAGTTGGTTGTCACGAATAACTAACCCCAATGAAAATTAACCGAAGTATTTGGACTCCGGGTCATCTCCCTAGGATAACAATGTAATGCTTAGTTATTGGCTATGAAGGGGTAAAAAGGGGCGGTTTTTTTTGGTTCATGAAATGACAAGAGAATAAATTTAGCAAGTGAATAAAGGAAGTAAGATAAAGAACTCTTGGCTAAGACTTGGGTAATTGAGATCACCATCCTTGTCAACAAACCGAATATTGATAATCATGAGAGGCCAACCTATTAAGTCTACTTCCCAAAAGCTTTAAGTACGTAACGTTTACTCCTAAGCTTGAAGTACGTCAAATAGATTTGATCACATCCACCCTTAAGTCCTAACCTACCTACTAATTAACTTAGTAGTGGGTTAGCATCAATGGGTGTCAAATTGATCACCATGGATTCTCAAATCACCAAATCAATCATACCCAATGACTCAAGATTACCCAATTCTCTTGGCTTAGGCCAAGAATTGACAAAACTACTCAAAAATTAAAGAGAACATTTCATCAAACACATAGAGTGCAATAAAAGTAAGCATCATAAATTGCAAGAATAATAAAATCTAACAACTATTAAGTGCAAGAAAAGTGAGATCACAACTCAATTCATCAATAAAAAAAACATCAACACTAAATTACATTAAAAACAAATCAAATCCAACATGAGTTCATCATCACAAAAGAGAGCAAGACAAGAAATTAACATCACAATTAAGAAAACCAAGATGTAAGAATGAGAAATTATAAAAGAAACAAGATGAGATCAAGTAATTGAACTTGAATTTAAGATAATCTACCCTAATCCTAACCTAATTCTAGAGAGAAGAGGGAGCTTCTCTCTCTAGAAAACTAACTAAAGGCTCATGTTGGCTAAAACTAATTGCTCCTCCTTTGCTTGGACTTCAATTCTGCATGAAATACACTCAGAAACAAGTTAGACTTGGGCCTTGGCAGCTCAGAAATTGCCCCCAGCATTTTTCCTTCAAGTGTAAGAGTATTGGCGCGTGCGCGCCATGTGCGCGTGCGCGTCAATTGGCAATTTCTCCATCCGCGCGGAAGCGGCATGTACGCGTCTGTGTCCATGGGCGAGATCTCTTTTGCGCGTGCGCGCCTTGTGCACGTTCGCGTCCTTTGATGCAATCCCAATCTTTGTTTCTTCATGCATTCTCCCTTTTGTATGCTTTTCTACTCACTTCTCCCATCCAATACTTGCCTTATAACCTGAAATTACTCAACATACACATCAAGGCATCGAATGGAATTAAAGTGAATCAAAATTACCAATTTAGGGCCTAAAAAGCATGTTTTTACACTTAAGCGAAAATTAAGGGGGAATCATAAAACCATGCTATTTCATTGAATAAATGTGGAAAAATGTGATAAAATCTCCCAAAATAAGCACAAGATAAATCACAAAATTGGGGTTTATCACCAGGCGCATAGCGTCTCATAGTCTCAATATAAAAATGATACATCAGTAGTTTTCAAAAAATATTTTTTAGTATAAGATGGATCCATGATGCACGGAAACTTGTCTCTCAACAATTTTCCCTCGACAAGTATACTCAATTGTCGTCAAGTAAAAACTCACAATAGAGTGAGGTCGAATCCCACAGGGATTGATTGGTCAAGCAATTTTAATTGGAGGAATGTTCTAGTTGAGCTAAGCAGAATTTGATTTGAGAATTGCAGAAAATTAAATGGCGGGAAAGTAAATAACAGAAAGCGTAAATGCTGGAATTAAAGAGCAAAATGTAAATGGCGGAAAGTAAATTGCAGAATCTTAAATGGGGATTTGGGGAAATGAACATAAAAGTAAATGGCAGAAAGTAAAGAGAATGGGTAAAATTAGAAATGGGGAATTCATTGGGCTCAGGAGATGTTGTATTCTCCGGATCAAGTTCATCTTCATCTCTTCCTCAATCAATGCATTCATTGATCTCCTTGGCAATCTTAAGTGATTGAATTCCAATTTCTTGGTAATTCAATCTCTCAAATCTTGATCAATAGCCAATTCCTTGGTCTAATTGCTCATGAGAAGAGATGAAGAGTGGTCACTGATTATACCACATGTATTCCCAAATCAAAGTGTTGGTAGGATTATATGTCACTATATCTATCCAAATCCCAATTTGGTCCAACATGAGAAAGCATTTCTAGCATGATCTCTTCATTCCTCTTCCAAGATTCCGAAGAGATCCAAGTATGAATAGCTTCTTTTCCAAGACAACTACCCAATTGGATGAAGATTGAAAGCTTTCTAGTAAAATCAAGAGAAAAGAAAGAAGAAGAATAATGAAAACTATTATTGATCCATCAAATTACAACAGAGCTCCCTAACCCAATGAAAGGGGTTTAGTTTTTCATAGCTCTGAGAATGGAAAGCAAAGATGGAGAATATATTCTGAAAGTAAAACTAGAAGTTGCAGAGAAAGTAAAATTATGCAGAGAGTAGTTCTCCCAATGCCAAAGCTTTCTCTCTAGTTCAAAACTACTCTTATATATACTACTCTTCTGATCTTCTAGTTGGCTCTTCAAGTCTTTGGATATGGGCCTTTGGATCTTGAGTTTGAAGTAGTTTGGAATCTTCAGTGGGCTCAGCTTTACTTGCAGAGAAAGTGTGAAGTAGACATGGACTTTAGCTAGGACGTTAGTGGCGTTAACGTTAAGTGAAAATGTGGGTTCGAGAACGTTAGCGACGATCACCTTTTTCACTAACGTTCCTAGCCCAAGATGGTTCACGTTAACTTCAACGTTAGTGGCACTAACGTGACCACTAACGTTGCCTCTTAGTCCATCGCAAGCGTTATTGGCTTTTACCTTTGCCAATAACGTTGCTCTTAGCCCCCCTTTTCTCACGTTAGAGTCCACGTTAGTATAACTAACGTGGCTCTTAACGTGGGCATGCCTTAGCCTCGAGAGCGTTAGTGACACTTATCTTTGTCAATAACGCTCCAAATGTCCCTTCTCACGTTAGTGCCTCACGTTAATTGTCTTAACGTGGCCACTAACGTTGTTGTGATAGCCATCTCCAATGTTAGTGACAAAGGTGGGTGTCACTAACGTTGGCTTATCATTCCTTCCTCCACGTTAGCTTCCACGTTAATGCAATTAACGTGGCAGCCAACGTGGCTCATAGTGGCTTGGTCCAACGTTAGTGACAAATGTGAGTGTCACTAACGTTGGCGACTCCTTGCTCCTCCCACGTTAGAGTTCACGTTAATGTAGTTAACGTGACTCTTAACGTGGTCAATTGGGCTTAGTCCAATGTTAGTGACAAAGGTGAGTGTCACTAACGTTGCCATGGTCTTCCTTTCCACGTTAGAGTTCACGTTAACTAAGTTAACGTGACTCTTAACGTGGCTAATTGCCAATTTGGAGCGTTAGTGGTATTCACTTTTACCACTAACGCTGGAGTTCCCTTTCTCTCCACGTTAACTACCACGTTAATGTAGTTAACGTGGCAATTAACGTGGGCCACGATGGTTTCGAAGGTGTTATTGGCAATCACTTTTCTCATTAATGTTGCAAGTTTATTCCCATTCCACGTTAGTTGTCACGTTAATTAGATTAACGTGGCTGCTAATGTGGCTCTTCCTTGCTTCATTTGTCTTGAAATCAAGCAAATAAAGTGCATCAAAGCTCTAATCCAAGTTATGGGACATGCATTATCCAATTTGTCATTCAATTCATGCATAATTCTCATAAAATCACATGAAATTCACAATGTTTGCTTGAATCAAGATGTAAGTGATTATCTACCCAAAACTTGCTTATTAACTAAGAAAATGCATGAAACTACCCTAAAACAGTAAAGAAAAGGTTAGTAAAATTGGCCAAAATGCCCTGGCATCACAACACCAAACTTAAAGCTTGCTTGTCCCTAAGCAAGTACTGAAACATAAGAATGATGAATGAAATGACAAGAGAAATGAATCATTATTGTGGAAGTCATGTCCTTGGTTTTATGGGGTTTCATGCATAGCAACTTAGGTTCATTCCTTTATTGGCTTTCAGACCTTTACCATGCCCTGGAATACTAACTTGATTGCACCCTATGAGACTTTTATTTATTGATCCCTTTTTCTTTTCAGGGTTTGATTGTGTTCTTTAGACTAGGTGCTTTGTAAGGGGGCGACTCTTTAGCCAGCACTCCCGAACCAGTTGGTCCAAGGTGCTGGATGTTAAGACACCCCTAAGGACTTACTCCCTCAAGTCTCTTTCCCCCATACATACACACCACAGGCACATGGTTTGTTATTTTCTTACTTGAGGCCTTGGTGTCCAGTACCTCTTTGGGTTACTAAGTGTTCTGTAGCAAAGGTTACTCTTGATAGCGGACTTTCAGCTGATAATCCCGGGTTAGTTAACCCAAGTTACCAAGTGATAAGGCACCCTTGAGAGCTTATTCTTCCAAGTATATCCTTTGCACAGGAGCACCACAGACACATGCCTTAAGGTTCAACCCTTCGTGCCTAGCCTTATTTCTTATTCTTTTTCTTTATTTCTCAACTTTCATTTTTCTTTCTCTTTTTCTAATTAGGATCTTGTTATGTAGCTAGTCTCATGGAGTGTGTTTCAAGCATATGATTCAGGACAGATAGTTGCCTTCCTACCTTGTTGGTGAACCAACTTAGCTAAGTAATTACTACACTACAAGCTTAAGAACTTTAATCCACAAATTGAACATCACTCTGGTCTTTCATAACATCTCTTTTTATTTGACTTCAAAGGACAAGCATACAAGTAAGCAAGGTGAAAATGCAACAGATAATTTGGCACAGCTAGCATAGATCTAAGCAGTAAACTTAAAGGCAGAATTTAAAATTCTAAATTACCATGGAAGTATGTTCTATTTCATACATGATTTTCATTATTTAAAACTTGAAAAAGATGGAACAAAGAGGGAACTCCACCACCTTTTACTCATGGGAGTGCTCATGCTCTCCTTCTTGTTTGTCCTCTTTGTGTCCACTTGTGCTTCCTTGTATCCGCGCCAGTCTGGCTTTCTTCCACTCCTCAAGTGCCTTCCTTACTGATTCATGACTCTTTTCTACCCTCTCTCTTTCTTCTCGCGCTAATTCATCTTTCACCTCTTCATATCTTGTGATTCCCGGATGCAATATAGGCAGTTGTCCAACTAAGTACCCTAGCCTGGCTTGAGTGTTCACATGATGTCCAGTCTCGTTCATGTAAACTCCCTCTGCGAACGCTCTGTATTCGTCAAAGAGTTCTGCCTGTTCCAATTGTTTCCGATGCATTTCATGTATGTGTGCACCTTGATGTGCTTGGATGTTGATTAGCTTTTGGATGGCTTCTTGTTGTTGATCCTGCCTTTGCTCTATCTTGTGGAAGGATTCATCCCATTGTTTCCCTTATTCCAGTTGCTGTTCCATTAATTGCTTTTGCCACTACCCTTGTTGATTCGTCCATCTAGAGAGTGATTCTTCTTGACGATCCATCAATTGTAGTTGAAGCTCTTTCTGTGCCCCTTGATTTTCTAAGTATTGTCTAGATAAGCCATCAATGGCTTCCTGTAGTTGGTGCATGTCCAGAGGGGCTTGCTCCTCTAGGTTTTGTCCTTCTACCACTTGCTGGGCTGGCCTCTTTCTTGGCTTTTGTTGAGGTAGGGGAGATGCAACAGCATGCATCCGTCGAACAGTAATTGGGATGCCCACTTTTATCCACTCGGGGTTTTCATCCTCGAACACCACCCCAGCCTTGTCACACAGACAGAAAATAGTGCTGGGGTAGCCCAACCTTCCTCCAGAATCGCTTTTCTCAGCCATCTTCCTAATGCCTTGGGCTATGAGTTCATGAACCTTGATCTCTCCCCCTTTTAGTATACATTGCACCATTGTTGCTCTCTTAAGATTTACCTCTAAGTTATTCCCGGCGGGGAGGATGGATCTCCTTACAATTTCGAACCACCCCTTTGCTTCAGGAGTGAGGTCCCCTCTCTTGATGAACTTGGGCTTCCCTTGAGGGTCTCGTACCCAATCAGCCCCTTGTACACAAATATCTTGCACAATCTGGTTATGATCGGGACTGCCATCTATTCTGGAGTGATAGCTTTCTTCTGCAAATGGTATGGTTCTTAGCTTTAACGCCCTCATGATGATCATAGGACTGAAATCCAGTCACCCCTCTTACGAAGCTTATATAGGAGTCATCTGCCTTATCATACCTGACTGCATTTGCATAAAACTCTCTTACAAGAGTTGTATTTACTTTTATGACTGGATCAGTAAGGAGCTCCCATCTTCTCTTTTCCACCTTCTCTGTGATTTCGGGGCACTCAGTTTTTCTGACTTGAAAGCTTAGCTCATAGATGATATCCTTATCAACCATCCACCCGAATTGTAATACATGGTGAAAGGTTCTAAATTTTTTCTCATCGAAAGGGCGTTGCTCCATAGGCTCCTTTCCCTTTCTTCTTTTAGAGCTTGACGATGCCATGAATAGGAGTTGGTATGTAAAGGTGGTGAGGAGTATGAATTGCTGGTGAAATTCGATTGGGTTTGGATAGGGTGTAGTTAAAGGAGTGGGTGAGAGTGCTTTTGATGGGGTAAGAGGAGTTGGGTGCCGAGAGTGGGAAGTGTAAAGGATGAAAATTGGAATGTGAAAGGGAGTATGGAATAAGAGTCACTTATATAGGGAGATGGTGAGTGAATGAAAGGTGTGGATTGATGGAGTGGTTGTGTGATGAACGGATGGGGTTTAGCATGGGATGAGCACAAGGATCATCAACTTTATGAAGGGGGTTGGTTCAGTTTCCAAGCATGTCATTCTTCCAATGTTGCATGGCAACATTTTCCAATGCGTTCCCCTTGAAGACACGTGTATAGTCCTCTCCTTTTGTGATGGCCGAACCCTTCCTCTTTCAATTGTCCCATCAATTCTCCTACAAAACAAAAGGGATGTGATTAATGAAATTGTGGAAAGTGGCGGCAAAATTTAAAACAAAATGGGATAACTACTTTTTTAAAGTTTTTGTTTCTAACTAACTAAGTGCTATTCATGACCGCAAATCAACTATCTATTGAATTGTCCATGTATGCAACATTGGTGACACCAAACTTAGTTTGTGGCCATGTGGTGTACAAAGTTTGTTCAAGGTTCTAAGAGTGACATGATATGAATTGCATTCATGTCCTCTTAGTGTGCCTTGAACACCAAACTTGTTCTTCACTATATGTTTCATAAAAGGATTCATTCAAGTATATGTCAGAGTTGAATTGGAATTCATGAACCTTGCATTATTAACTACTTAAAAGCATATAAAACATGAGTTGCCTCCCATGAAGTGCTTTTTTAGCATCACTAGCTTGACGTTCTGACTTTGTCAGGGTGGTTGGTAATGCTTCAAATCTTCCCCCCTCGCAGTAAATCTATCTCCATTGGCTTCATCAAGGATCTCCACATGTTCTAAGGAGAGGATTCTGTTGATGGTGAAAACTTTAGGTAGCTGAGATGGGATGGTAGGGAGATGAGGTGGGATAACTGGGAAATAAGCTGAGATCACTTTATCCCCTGGAGAGAAGTCCTCTGTAGGGATCTTCTTGTTCCTCCACCTCCTTGGTGCCTTCTTCTTTGTTCTTTTTGATGTTACCCTGCTCTTTGTGACCTCTTTTTCCAAGGAAATTTTGTTGCTGGTCTCATATGACTCTGGTGGTTAGTTCCTCCTGGTTTTCCTTTTTCTGTGACAACTGCTGACTGTCTTGTTCATCAACCAAAGGGATTCCCAGGTGTACAGCTTGTGCTTCAATGCTTGTTTCTTCCACCAGTGCTTTGTCGTGCTCTCTCCTTAGTTCCTTGCTTTCCTGATCTGCTTCTTGTGAGGGTTTGAAGACATTGAATGCGAGTTGTTCGTCATGTATCCTCAGTATTATCTCTCCTCGCTCCACATCTATGAGTGCTTTGGCTGTAGCTAGGAATGGTCTACCCAATATGATTGGGTGAAGGTGACTCTCTTCCATTTTCAATATGACAAAGTCTGTGGGAAGGAAGTAGTTCCCAACCTTTACCAACACATTTTCAACCACTCCTACTGCTTGTTTTTGAGTTTTGTTAGCCAGCCTGATGACTACGTCTGTGGGCATTAGCTCATTGATCTGCAGCTTCTTCATAAGGGATAAAGGCATTAAGTTGATGCTTGCTCCCAAGTCACAGAGTCCTTTGTCAAACATTGTTTCTCCTATGGCACAGGGGATGTGAAAACTCCCTGGGTCCTTCCTTTTTGTAGGCAACTCTGGTTGAATGAGAGTACTGCACTCCTTATTCATCACTATTGTTTGCCCTCCTTTGAGTGAGCCTTTCCTGGTCAGCAGCTCTTTCATACACTTAATGTATGAAGGCATTTGTTGGAGAGCCTTGATGAATGGTATGTTCACATGGAGAGATGCAAACATATCAAGGAATTTTGAGTATATTCTCTTTTCTACACCACCCTTGAGTTTTTGGGAAAAAGGTGCATAGAGTTTCAGCATCTTCTTTTGTGTAATTTTGGTTTCTTGGTGACCCTCTTCCTGTTTCTCTACTGAAGTATCTCCAGAGTGTTTGAAGGGTTTGTTCGGCTCTTGCTCAGTCCCCTTATCACTTGTAGTGACCATCTTGCAGTCTTCCCATCTTACTTTCTTTGCTTCACCTCTCGGATTTTTCTCTGTGTCACTTGAGAAGCTGTCAGTGGGTTTGGGAATCTTCTCAGAGAGGTATCCTACTTGAAATTCTAGCCTCTGAATGGTATCTCCCTGGTTTTTGAGATTAGCTCGCACCTCCTCCTTGAACACCTTGTTCTCTTGGAGTTCCTTACATATGCCTTCAAGTAAGGTCTCAATCCTTGAGAGTCTATCCTCAAATGTTGATGAATTGGAGTTGGAATGATGAGAAGGGCCATTTTAGCTTTGGTATGGATGTTGAGGTGTGTTGTTAGGTGGGTGCTGATATGATCTCTGTGTGGAATGTTGGTGAGCTGCATTGTTGTTGGGGTTGTGGCGTCTCTGATCTTGGACTTGATCTTGTTGATTTCCCCACCCAAAGTTTGGGTGGTTCCTCCAACCAGGATTATAAGTTTTGGAATATGGATCATGGGTCTGCCTAGGTGAGTTTCCAATGTAGTTGGCTTGTTCCTGATCACCCTCTGCCTATGCATTTACTCCTTCTTGAGTTGCTGATGAGGTGGTGATTGCTGCTACTTGGTTCCTCTCCATCTTCTTGGTAAGGTCAGCTAGCTTCTTAGTAATCAGCTTGTTCTGGGCCAGCAGCGCATCCACATTACTTAGCTCCATTACTCCTCTAGTGTTGCTTCTTTCAGAAGCATAGAAGTAGTCATTCTCAGCTACAGTCTTAATGACATCTATGGCTTCTTCAATGGTCTTCTTCTTGTTCAGAGATCCCCCAGATGAGTGGTCTACTGCCTTTTTTGATTCGTAAGAAAGACTCTCATAGAATATGTGTAACTGCACCCATTCATTGAACATATCTGGTGGGCACCTTCTTGTCAAATCCTTAAACCTCTCCCATGCTTCATATAGAGTCTCACCATCTTGTTGCCTGAAGGTCTGTACCTCGGCTCTCAACCTGTTGATCCGTTGAGGAGGATAGAATCTCGCCAAGAATTTGTTCACCACATCTTCCCAGGTTGTTAAACTCTCCTTCGGGAAGGATTCCAGCCATTTGGTTGCTTTGTCCTTGAGTGAGAAGGGAAACCAAAGCAGTCTATAGGTGTCGGAATGAACACCATTAGACTTAACAGTATCACATATCCTCAGGAATGTGGTTAGATGTTGATTGGGGTCTTCTTGGATACTTCCTCCAAATGAACAGTTGTTCTGAACAAGGGTGATGAGCTGTGGCTTTAGTTTGAAGTTATTGGCATGTATGGTTGGCTTTTGAATGCTACTTCCACAGTTTCCTGGGTTTGGATTGATGTAAGAGCCCAGAACTCTTCTCTCTTGCCCAACATGATTTGCTGGACCTTCTCTGCCATGGTTGTGAGCCTCTTCTTCATGATGGTTCTCCATATTCTCATCCATGTCTGGTTCAAAGTACTCTTCCTCTTCCTCAGCACCAACAATTCTCTTTCCTCTTGCTTCCCTCCTTAGTCTAAAGAAGGTCCTCTCAGGTTCGGAATCGAAGGAAGTTGAAGCCCCGCTTATTCTACCTGTCATACAACCAACAAGGCCAAAGCAAAAGAAAGATAGAGAGTATTCTTTGTTAAAAAAAATGCTGTTAGTGTGCGTGATGCAATATATCAAACAGTTAGTGGGTTAGTGAACTAAATTGTAACAACTACGAGAACACCACTAACGGGTAGGGGTAAAGGGAAGGAAATAACTAAAACTGAAAGTAAATTACTCAAACAGAATTTAAATCAAACAAAAGAAAATTGCTCAATCTAGTTATCCACCAATTTAATCATTGTTGATACAAAATCAATCCCCGGCAACGGCGCCATAAACTTGATGCACGGAAACTTGTCTCTCAACAATTTTCCCTCGGCAAGTATACCGAATTGTCGTCAAGTAAAAACTCACAATAGAGTGAGGTCGAATCCCACAGTGATTGATTGGTCAAGCAATTTTAATTGGAGGAATGTTCTAGTTGAGCTAAGCAGAATTTGATTTGAGAATTGCAGAAAATTAAATGGCGGAAAAGTAAATAACAGAAAGTGTAAATGCTGGAATTAAAGAGCAAAATGTAAATGGCGGAAAGTAAATTGCAGAATCTTAAATGGGGATTTGGGGAAATGAACATAAAAGTAAATGGCAGAAAGTAAAGAGAATGGGTAAGATTAGAAATGGGGAATTCATTGGGCTCAGGAGATGTTGTATTCTCCGGATCAAGTTCATCTTCATCTCTTCCTCAATCAATGCATTCATTGATCTCCTTGGCAATCTTAAGTGATTGAATTCCAATTCTTTGGTAATTCAATCTCTCAAATCTTGATCAATAGCCAATTCCTTGGTCTAATTGCTCATGAGAAGAGATGAAGAGTGGTCACCAATTATACCACATGTATTCCCAAATCAAAGTGTTGGTAGGATTATATGTCACTATATCCATCCAAACCCCAATTTGGTCCAATATGAGAAAGTATTTCTAGCATGATCTCTTCATTCCTCTTCCAAGGTTCCGAAGAGATCCAAGTATGAATAGCTTCTTTTCCAAGACAACTACCCAATTGGATGAAGATTGAAAGCTTTCTAGTAAAATCAAGAGAAAATAAAGAAGAAGAATAATAAAAACTATTATTGATCCATCAAATTACAATAGAGTTCCCTAACCCAATGAAAGGGGTTTAGTTGTTCATAGCTCTGGGAATGGAAAGCAAAGATGGAGAATACATTCTGAAAGTAAAACTAGAAGTTGCAGAGAAAGTAAAATTATGCAGAGAGTAGTTCTCCCAATGCCAAAGCTTTCTCTCTAGTTCAAAACTACTCCTATATATACTACTCTTCTGATCTTCTAGTTGGCTCTTCAAGTCTTTGGATATGGGCCTTTGGATCTTGATTTTGAAGCAGTTTGGAATCTTCAGTGGGCTCAGCTTTACTTGCAGAGAAAGTGTGAAGTAGGCATGGACTTTAGCTAGGACGTTAGTGGCGTTAACGTTAAGTGAAAATGTGGGTTCGAGAACGTTAGTGACGATCACCTTTTTCACTAACGTTCCTAGCCCAAGATGGTTCACGTTAACTTCAACGTTAGTGGCACTAACGTGACCACTAACGTTGCCTCTTAGTCCATCGCAAGCATTATTGGCTTTTACCTTTGCCAATAACGTTGCTCTTAGCCCCCCTTTTCTCACGTTAGAGTCCACGTTAGTATAACTGATGTGGCTCTTAACGTGGGCATGCCTTAGCCTCGAGAGCGTTAGTGACACTTACCTTTGTCACTAACGCTCCAAACGCCCCTTCTCATGTTAGTGCCTCACGTTAATTGTCTTAACGTGGCCACTAATGTTGTGGTGATATCCATCTCCAACGTTAGTGACAAAGGTGGGTGTCACTAACGTTGGCTCATCATTCCTTCCTCCACATTAGCTTCCACGTTAATGCAATTAACGTGGCAGCCAACGTGGCTCATAGTGGCTTGGTCCAACATTAGTGACAAATGTGAGTGTCACTAACGTTGGCGACTCTTTGCTCCTCCCACGTTAGAGTTCACGTTAATGTAGTTAATGTGACTCTTAACGTGGCCAATTGGGCTTAGTCCAACGTTTGTGACAAAGGTGAGTGTCACTAACGTTGGCATGGTCTTCCTTTCCACGTTAGAGTTCACGTTAACTAAGTTAACGTGACTCTTAACGTGGCTAATTGCCAATTTGGAGCGTTAGTGGTATTCACTTTTACCACTAACGCTGGAGCTCCCTTTCTCTCCACATTAACTACCACGTTAATGTAGTTAACGTGGCAATTAACGTGGGCCACGATTGTTTCGAAGGCATTATTAGCAATCACTTTTCTCATTAACGTTGCAAGTTTATTCCCATTCCACGTTAGTGGTCACGTTAATTAGATTAACGTGGCTGCTAATGTGGCTCTTCCTTGCTTCATTTGTCCTGAAATCAAGCAAATAAAATGCATCAAAGCTCTAATCCAGGTTATGAGACATGCAATATCCAATTTGTCATTCAATTCATGCATAATTCTCATAAAATCACATGAAATTCACAATGTTTGCTTGAATCAAGATGTAAGTGATTATCTACCCAAAACTTGCTTATTAACTAAGAAAATCATGAAACTACCCTAAAATAGTAAAGAAAAGGTCAGTAAAACTGGCCAAAATGCCCTGGCATCAATCCATCATCTCATTCAGAGCCCCCGACTCATCTCAACCACCGTCAATCCACAATTCAGTTTCCGAACATCAACAATTCATAATTCTCATCTCATATATCAATCACCCTTCACATGACATCAAACCATCCTCAACCCGCCAAAAACCTAGGACTCCGTTTTCTAAGTTTTCCAAATAGTCATCAACTATAACCTTTAGGTTATATCCCATGTTCTATTACTCAAAGCGAAGCCAAAAAGTCTTAAAAATGGTGTTATAGAAGCTTACAACCTTGTTAGGAAGGTAGAATAGTTGAAAACAAGTAAAATTTGAGAAATAGGGCGTGTGCGGCCACACAGGGGTGTGTGCGTGCGTACGCCCAGGAGATTTTAAAATTGTGCGTGCGTACAGGGGTGTGTGCGTATGCACAGATACTAAAATCCATAAGGCTTGTTTGCTGGCACAGGATGTGCTAGCGCCCCCAACAGACTCTCCTTCTCGACTCGTGCGTGCGCACAGGGGTGTGTGCGTCCGCACAGGGCGCAATTCTCCATTGATGTGTGCGCGCACCAGCTGTGCTAGCGCTGCAACCAGTGAGCGCTTCCCTGCCTGTGCTCGCGCACAGGTCTGTGCGTCCGCACAGATTGAAATTTTCGCAGGGTTGTGCGTGCGCACATATCAGAAATCCTGAAATTCTGCAACTTTGTAGAATTTCAGATTTTCAACACCAACTTTGAATAATCATAACTTCTTCTACAAAATTCCAAATTTTATAAACTTTATATCAATTTAAAGAGTTTTCAAAGATCTTTAATTCTAAATTTTATCAAATTTTGAAAATCGAGGCAAAAGTTATGATCAAACAAAGTTCACCAAAAATCCCTTTTTATCCAACTTTCACATATACCCAAATCTACCAAATCCACAAGCCACATCCAACTAGATCAATACCAAAAGTCCATTTACAGCCCAATTTACTCTCTAGTGTCACTCTTCACCATTAATACCATTCTCTCCATCCTACTTCATTATTCTCAACCTTAATGATCCATTATGTATATAACCTTCCAAACACATATTCACTAATCATCATTTATCACTATAAATCTTCATCATCAACTCAACCATGATTCATATTATTAATCAACAATGTTCATTCATCCAATTCCATCATATCTCACATCATCATTTACAACATCATCAATACCAATTCATTGTACATCATCAACTAACCAAACATCAACAACATATAAATTTTCAAACCTATCCTTTGGGTCACTAGCCTAAGTGTCCATGAATATTATATACTACATAGAGGAAACCGAAACCATACCTTGACCGATCTCCAATATGCACCAAAAACCCCAAATTGAGCCCAAGACATGCTTTCAATCACAATCTAAGCCACCAAAAATCTCCAACAAGCATCAACAATCTCCAAATTCACCATAATCAAGCTATGTATACATAAACCATCATAAATCAACCTAGGGCTCATTATAATTGAAATTTCACAAGAGTTTCAATACCTCTTACCTTGCCCCACAGTTTTGGAAGCCAAAACCAACATCAATCAAAGGCTAGAGTGTACCTAAACACCCAAAACACAAGATTTCACTCAAAATCAAAACCTAATATTTTCGAATTTCTTAAGACAGAAATTGGGCATAATATTTCAAGATTCATATCTCTTTGACTAGATGAAACTAACGGACTCGTAGAGAGTCTCGCATAGCAACTGACGGCACGCGAATCGGAGCACCGTAGCTCAAGTTATAAGAGAAAGAAGGAGAAGATGAATAGTGAATGAAACCCTCACCTCTCCTCTCTTCACTTCAACGTTGCTGCTGCTTATGTTGTGTTAAAGTGGCTGAATTGGCCACTTAAAGGGTTTATATAATGTTGGTCTTGGGCCCAACTTGGGTCCGGTCCAACCTGTTAGCGTTTTTAGCCCGTTTGGCCCAACTTCGGGCCAAACCTTTAACACTAATGCCCGGTTTTTCATTTCTAATATTTATCTAAGGTTTTTGTTGTTTCCACTTTTTCTCGCGCAGTACCGGGCAAACTTGAACCGGTTCAACTGTCGGTTCACAGTTTTTTACGCTTTTTCGCAGAAAACACATTTTCTGACTCGGAAGGACCTACTGAGTCCAAAAGTCATATTTAAATCCCCAAATTCTCATCCTAACTTTCTGGAATTTAATTTAGGCATTTAAATAATTTTATTCGTGAAAAATCTGGTTCTTACATTCTCCCCTCCTTGAAAAGATTTTTGCCCTCGAAAATCCGATGTACGCGATGTAATAGATATATATATTACATATTCTCCACGAAGCATTCTACTTTCAACGTTACCAGCTCAACAAGTTGCCAAAGCATCTCGTTCTCCAATTCCTAAGTATGTTCTTCGACTCTAGCTCTTTTCCAAGCATCCTTAGCCAATGAAACTTCCTTCCCTCGTAGCTCCTTTACATTGGTGTCACTGATTCTCACTGGTGTCACTTGGAAAGTCAAGCTCTCTCTCAACTCGACCGACTCAGGCTCTAACATATGAGCCGCATCCGACGTGTACTTGTAGAGTCGTGACACGTGGAATACGTCATGCAAGTTAGACAGATGGGGTGGTAAAGCTACTTGATACGCCACCGGCCCGAATCGCCTTAGAATCTCGAACGGTCCTATATATCTTGGATTCCACTTCTTGGTCTTGATTGCTCTTCCAATCCCATTTTTCGGTGTAACTCTCAGAAGTACATGTTCTCCCACTTCAAACTCTAACGGTTTTCTTCTCTGGTCTGCATAACTCTTCTGTCGATTCTGAGTAGTTAGAATCCTTGCACGAATCTTCTTAATGTTCTCAGTAGTCTCCGATATCAACTCAGGACCCAAAACACTTGCTTCACCAGACTCATTGTGGAGACTGGCACTTCTGTCCATACAAAGCTTCATACGGAGCCATCCCGATGCTCGCATGAAAGCTATTGGTGTACGCAAACTCCACCAATGGCATGTAGCGATCCCAACTTCCATGTTGATCCAACACACATGCTCTCAGCATATCTTCTAATGTATGAATAGTCCTTTCCAACTTTCCATCAGTTTGCGGATGATACGCGGTACTGAGACATAGCTTCGTACCGAAAGCTCTTTGAAAAGCTCTCCAAAACCTTGAAGTGAATCTGGGATCATGATCCGACACTATGCTCGACGGCACACCATGCAACCTTACTATCTCCTTTATATACAACCTTGCTAACTCTTCCATAGAACAGTTTAGTCGAATAGGCGGAAAAAGAGCAGATTTGGTTAAGCGATCCACGATCACCCAAACCGCATCAAATCCCGACCTAGTCCTCGGTAAACCGGTCACAAAATCCATTGCGATTCCTCCCCACTTCCACTGAGGCATTCTAAGAGACTGTAGCATCCCCGACGGTTTCTGATGCTCTACCTTCACCTTCTGACACGTCAAACACTTGGATAGCGTTGAAGCTACATAACCTTTCATCCCAGGTCACCAGAACCTCTCTTTAAGTCTTAATACATCTTCGTGCTTCCTGAATGAGTAGAAAACCCGCGGATGTGAGCCTCCAACAATAAGTCTTGCCTCCAACTCCTGACATCCGGTATGTAAATTCTTCCCTTATATCTCCACAACCCTTCATCATCCTTGGTGAATTCTCCACGCCTCTTATCGCTCACTGGTTGAAATAATTGCTGAAGTTTCTATTCATCTTGCTGAGTCTTTTGAATCCATGTCTCAAACGTACTTGAAATCTGCAACTGATACAAACAAGCTCTTCCAACGACATCACCAATATCCAGCTTAAGATCTCCGAACTTATCCACTAGCTCTTCTTCCTTGATTCTCATCCAAGCTATTGTCAAGGACTTCTGACTCAAAGCGTCTGCTACCACATTCGCCTTTCCAGGGTGATAACTCAACTCGAAATCATAATCCTTAAGCAATTCCATCCACCTTCTCTGGCACATATTAAACTCCTTCTGATCAAAGATGTACTTGAGACTCTTATAATCAGAAAAGATGCTAAACTTTACTCCGTACAAGTAGTGTCTCCAAATCTTCAATGCAAACACAATCGCCGGTAATTCCAGGTCATGAGTGGGGTAATTCACCTCATACAGTCTCAACTGACGCGATGCGTAAGCCACCACATTCCGATGTTGCATCAACACGCAACCCAAACCCTTCAAGGAAGCTTCACAGCATACTTCAAATGGTTCATGCGGTTCCGGCAAGATTAAAATAGGTGATGAAGTTAACTTTTGCTTCAAAATCTGAAAACTCTCTCGCCTTCTGCTGCGTCACTCTGATTATCATCCTTAAGAATCCGAAGATTTTTCTTAAACCAAATACCGATTTGTACTATTTTTCAAAACCTTTAAAACAAGTTCAATCTAAATGAGTCCATTGTCAAAACCTTATTAAAAGAGTCAAAAATATTTTATTTGTAAATCAATCATCTTAAAGCATGATTTTTCCAAATTCATTGAAACCCTTAAATCAAAACCTTTCCATTTGAATTCCTTTTAGATAAGTTAAATTTTTGCAAACCAAAATCGCAAGTTAACAAAATCTTAGGACTCACCTTCCCTTTTAAATCGTATTATTTAATCGAAACTTCCAATCCTAGTTTCAAAACCAAATTATTTAAACCAAAGCTCCAAACCAGATTTAAAAATAATTTTAAACCTTAAAACTGCAAAATCATAGTTTTAAAAACCGCA